>NC_090622.1:120297-124518 GCF_004359215.1 Bremia lactucae | reverse complement strand
GAGCTGCTAGGTAGCAAGCTCCACATGTCGACCGCAGATCATCCCCAGACCGATGGCCAAACAGAACGTGCCAATCGGGTCGTGGCGGATGTCTTACGCACTATAGCAACTCCCAAAGAGTGGAGCAAGCAATTGCCCTTTGTGGAGTTCGCTATAAATAACAGTGTCCACGCCAGTACGGGTGAGACACCGTTTTATATTAACGGACTGCGCCATCCTCGGACGCCAGTCTCGTTTGTGCGCAGCCCGAGTCTTAGTGGGGGAGGGCCCCTCACTATGCTCGGTGCGAAAGAGGGACATAGTTTCGTCAATATGACGATGACCCATGAGGGTATCATCTCAAAGACAGAAACTTGCCCTAGTGACCCTGCCAGTTTAGCAGTGGTCAATAAAACTACGCCTTATGACCGACCTCTTGGCGGTATCATAGGCGAGTTTGATGCTAAAAGCGTGAGCGAGGCTCAACGCTTTGTGGATGAGCGATTAGCCATCACACGTAAAGTCCGTGACGCAATGGCAAGCGCACAGGACAAGCAAAAAGAATATGCGGACCGAAATGGTCGCAAAAACAATGAACGCTTTAGAGTGGGTGAAAAAGTACTATTAAGTACTGCTACCCTACCTAAAAATGCAATTTCTGTACTACCTGGAGGTACTACGAAGTTGTTGCCGCGTTTCATTGGGCCCTTTACGGTGGTTGAAGAGGTTGGAGACCTAAATTATAGGCTCACCCTTCCCCCGTATATGAAGACGCACCCCGTATTTTACGTGGGTCGTCTGAAACGGTATGTAGACCCAAATGAGGTCACATACCCCCATCTGGTTAAGGAGACCGATGGTGACGCCGACTGTGAGTCGAGCGTCGTTCGGGTGAGGGGGACGGTGAAGGCGAAAAGCTATCAGACCGATCCCTCCTGCCACGAACAGGACTCGGAGAGCGAGGGACATCACGCGAGTAACGCGGATCCCTCAGCATTATACGTTCGAAAAGGTCCAAGCGAGTCTTCAGGCGTTCATAACCCTGACGAGCCTTCGCTCGGACATCAACGAGATCCGAGGTCAGTCGTGAGACTTGACCCTCGAGATCTACAACTCGTCGTTCAGCTGCACTTAACGCCTGTGACTCAACGGACGAAGGTAAGGCAGCCGCGAGTAGTTGGGCGAGATCGCCACTCCTATCGGGACCCGCCTTCACTAATGGACGCGGGTGGGAACCAACGCTTCCTTGTTAGAAGGTTGCTTGCCCACAGCTTCGTGAGGCAAGGGTATCAGATCCTCGTCCAATGGAAATATTACCCGAAGAGTTTTGACTCTTGGGAACCTATCGATACCCTACGTATTGATGTGTCCGGCTTGGTGGCTGCCTATGAAAAGGAGCACCAGCTGAGGCCGCTTCGCTAGTCTCAAATGAACTAGCAGAAGCAGCGTTGTGAGAATAAACAGGGGGGTACAGTACCGCCCATGACTTCTTTTACATGAAGGCAGGCAAAATTAATTCGCTGCGACCGCTGTTTCATCGCATCGGAATGCGGATGAATGCGGCGCAGAATTTCGCCTCGTATTGGTCGGGCGTTTGATTTGAACGCAACACGACCAGGATCAGGAAAATACGCCCAAGCGATTTTCTTTGAGCCCTTCATGATTTAAAGACGCCATAATAAATATGTTCGTCTAGGAGAGCGCGCTCTAGGAACGATGCTCTTTGCCCGTTTAATCGAGGCCATTTAGATGGAGGGGGTATCTTTAGAATGCCATTCGTCACATAGCCACGTTCTAAACTACTGGCTTGTGACACCGACTGAGCACGTTCGCGTGTCGTCGGCAGGGCTTTAGGCTCCGAATCCTCTATGTCAGAACCATTATGGATTATGGTCTGAGCATAAGGCGTTTTAATTATACCCAACGGAGAAGCGGCTGCGCCTTTATGGGCAGCGCTTTCATTACCTGTCGCTGCGCTTTCCAGCGCAGACGACGCGACAGCATTCGTAAATGATGCTGCCATCATGTTGTGAGCCATGAGAGAAGTTTTGATGGGCAATAATGCGCCATCATCCTTCCTCATGAGCTCGTTGTCCGCATCACTACTATGGGGTGACGGCAACAGTGTCGACTCATTGTAGTCGACAATGAGCGACGGATCAACATCCTCACTGTTTAGTGGAATGGATCCTTCAGCCCTGTTAACGTGACAGCAGCAGTAGCTGTTGGCGTTTTGACTAAGTCATTAGACGCGGCCGGCGAATTAACGCGGCGCGTGCGCTTAGTGCGAGGTTGAGTGGGCGTCTTCGCAGACGACCCAACGTGGCCCCTTTTAGGTGGCATCTTTTACGCCGTGTATGGAAACACAGGTCGCTTGAGTGATTGAGTGAACTAGCGGCGCATAAAGCTGCTCGCAGTTCCTCTCTCCACTTTGACAAATTTAAAAATGTAAATTCGTTCTTTTCAGATGGATTGTGTAACGGGCTAAAGTTGCCCTAATGTTACACAGTCCCCGTTAAGTACAATTGGTGTACTTAAGCGGATGGTGAATTACTAAATTATAGTAATTAGACCCAGCATTCGGGTGTGCTTCACATTTGTGACCAACTCTTGTGTATGTGATGCACATGGGTGCATTTACATTAAAAGGGATGATGCCTAGCGTCATACATGATGACGGCTAGCGTCATCCGTTACGCGAGGTATCTAGAAAGATACGCTGCAAAAACATATTAGGTGTTATCAATAGAGATGACACTTAAATTGGTAAAATAGGTATCTATATTTTATACGATTAAATATAAATCAGTCTAAAAACTACTTCCTACTTGGTAAGTGCGCACGAGGAGCCGGATTACCGCTCGCATAACGACACTTAATGAAAGAACTCAGTGTGTTGGTTGAGGTCGCTTACGCGCCCACTGTAACGGGGCAATACGACTTGTACAGTTATAGTACAAGTCCACTTCACACTGCTTCAGTTGTCAGTGGTGCCCTACGTGACGTGACGTACACTGTACGTGCAGAGGAAGACTTCTCTTAAGCCAATTAGACTTAAGAGAGTAATATGAAAACTGTATTAAATATAATTTAGTGTCTCTTAATCTATCTTTGTAAATGCTAACTTAATTATAACCTGATACTAAACATGTAAATGAATTATTATCTCTATCTTATCTCGTAACTCTCTTTGATTACTCCTGCAGCTGATTATTCTGCGGAATAAATAGATATAATGGCCTATACCTACTTATGGATAAGAATTCTGAATATTACTATATAAAGTGATATCCTCCAAGTATTATCTACCTTTCAGATAATATATTAACAACCTTTTAGTGTTAATTTCATGTAACGATACACCTTGTTACATCACCCCTCCCTTAAACGACAATCACTTTGAGTGTGATTGGATGGAGTGGTCGCTATGTGACCACTTAAATATTAAAACGATGTTGATTGGTCAGATCCATCATTTTAAATTACATCGCATGAAGGATCAATTCATGCGGGGAGACGATAGTGCTGCGCCTTCGGCTGCGGTTCGTGCAGCCGCGGGTGACGCTCTATTATCACTTGGGCAGACGGAACGTCTGCCGTAGTGTCTTCCACTCGCACAACACTAGATGTTGCGAGTGCACGTGGTGATTCACCACATGAATACGACCCCTCTTTGGAGGTCGACTACGAGTGCGAGTCGGATGAAGTGGCCGACTAGGGGAGAATGGAACAGTCGCCTGATATCCGTCAGGCGGCTGACTTTGAGCCTTCGAATGAGAGGGCTCATTCTGATAGACGTGTAAACAGTCTATTTGGATCCGACGATGAGGATGATCCCTCATCGCCCGTACAATCTCCCATACGGTCATCTGCACGTGTCTCTGTGCAAGGTGACGACGATGGCGCAAGCCATCGTAAGAAAAGTTCTTGTGGTACCCCTGCTTCAGTGGGTACCACTCAGGGGAGTGAAGAGAGTAAAATGTTTTATCTTGCCCCTGAGAAGAAGCCGTGGCTTTTGCCAGAACGGCTTATCAATAGCTTGTCTGGAGAAACTACTCCTCACAATAAATATCCCTTATTTATTGCGACAAAGCTACATGGCCTTGATCCCAGCGCGAAGAACTTTCGCGCTGAGGAAGATTTCTATCTCGATGCTTTTCTTAAGCATCGATGGTTTAGTGGCAATAATAAGCGAGATAAAGTCTCGCTTATGCAAGCTTGGAGTGCGTTCATTCGCAATGT
>NC_090622.1:87360-113590 GCF_004359215.1 Bremia lactucae | reverse complement strand
ACGGATATTGCTTCTTCAAGCGTATCCAGTTCCAAGCGGAACAGGTGGGTCTTTACGGGACCATCCGTAAGACCTTGCATGAACACCGTAATCAACGTGTGTTCATGAACTGGGTTATTTGTAATACAACTCGCTAAAAGTCGTATGTTCTGGGCATATGCGTGCACATCACGCTTCCCTTGCTTGAAATTCAGAAGCTCTAAACGAGCTCTGAACTCAGCCCTTGGTGGCTCAAACGTCTGTTTGAGTCGGGTTTTAAAAACCTCTAGTGACTTAAAGACATATGGGTCGCGCAACTTAAGGCCCAATGCCCAAGTTTTGCCACGACCTGCCAGATTTAATTGAGCGAATGTGATATGCATTTGCTCGTCGATGATGTGACGTGCCCTTATGGCATCGTCCAACTCGACAAACCATCTCAAGAGGGAGTCTTCTTTGACTCCCCTTTATTTAGAGATATCAATCTTTAAAGTTTTGGGACGACGCGTTTGCGTCATCCCAGGTACAGGGGTCTGTACCTGTTGTAATCTCAACAATTCCGCCTGTTGAGAGCCTTGCTGATTCAGCAAGGCTACTTTTTCCTTCATCTCGTCAAGTTCATGTTGTATGAACTTGGCTAAAGTTGAATAGAGGGCATCTCTGTATAAGTTGGACAGTAATGCCAGGATTGCACGTTTCCTATGGTCGAACTTATTCGTTTAACCGCACTCGTTTCTATATCACTTAGAAAGGAGTAGCTTTCAGTGGACACGTGATGCGTTTTCCAACTATCATCTAACATGTCCATGTTAGATGTGGGAAATGTGGTCCTCGGACGGACTACAAAGTGCTAGCAGGTGTAACGGGGCACTACGACTTGTACTGTTTCAGTACAAGTCCACTTCACACTGCTTCAGTTGTGGATTTCTTACGTAAGGTGATGTACACTGTACGTGCAGAGGAAGACTGCTCTTAAGATAACTAGACTTAAGAGGGTAAAATGAAATTTGTATTAAATATAATTAAGTGTCTCTTGTTCTATCTTTGTAAATGCTAACTTAACTATAAACTAGTACGAAACATGTAAATGAATTCTTATCTCTATCTTATCTGTAACTCTCTTTGATTACTCCTGCAGCTAATTAGTCTGCGAAATAAATAGATATAATGGCCTCTACCTATTTATGGATAAGAATTCTGAATAATACTATATAAAGTAATATCCTCCAAATATTATCTACCTTTCAGATAATATATTAACTAACAACCTTTAAGTGCTAATTTCATGTAACGATACACCCCGTTACATCCACCACAACTACCTCACTGCACGCAAGAAAAGCTGGTTAAACCGCTTCCTCGCTGTGCTAGGGTGTGTGTCTAAAAATAGCGTGACCGCATTACGACGAGCCCGCCTACAAATATCGTCGCTGTGAAATACGAGTCCGATCACAAAAGCAATGACAGAGAGACGTTCAATTGCTTGCGCGACTTTCAAATGCAATTCCAGACGCAGTTAATTCGATTGACGTAGTGCGTAGGTCTAGACATAAGCAGAACGTATTATTTACTTATTGGAATAGTAACATGACAACGGAGGATAATATACCAGATCTTGATCGGCTATGAGGCACAAGGTGCATTTATATTTTAATGTGTTCTGATTGGCTATAAGTCGGAGAGGGTTGTACAATTAGGAAGGCAGGGTGTACATATAGAAGTGGCCTAAAAATGTTAAGAAAATATGGTAGCTGCACATGATATCTAGCTTGATATTATGTAAGGATTACCGTTCTTAAAAGTAGCCAACATATTCTCGGTACAGGTGCTGCACCGGGGTAGCTCGTTGCATATATATCAGCCCCTATGCAAGAAATAGTAAAGAAGAATGTTACATTACCATTCATGGTATGGTTGTGGCAGCAATGGAATAGTTTTGCTCATTGGTTGATTAAAGTGTATAATCAACAGCGCTAATCGCTGCGACACGTGCAAATGGTCGGTAAACATTGAGTCACCTTACATTATTTCATATCAAATCAGAAGTACTAGTACGTTTGAACTCAATCATATAATTACAGCTTTATTTTTTACCTATGCTATGCCTACCTTAATATTGACCTTCAGTTGCTACGCCACGCTCAGAAAATAAAAACCTTATTTTGCACGTCGTGTACGTGAAGTATTTGGAGGCACACTTCCTACAATTTTACTAATGCAGGTTAGCTACATTAATAATATTGTAAGAAAGATGCCTCCAGCGAAAGGAGTCCCGTTACAGCAGGTAGCCTTTCCTGGTCCGTTCAACGAACATTTACATACCATCCAACATGGATATGATAAATGATGAAGAAGGAAACTTTCACGTCTCTCGTATTAGCTTCAATGCTACGCGTGAGAGGATCACGTATTTGATCGACCACGAATGGAAAGCGGTCGAACGTATGAGATCGGCCGTAGGCTGGCCAGCCGTTAGCAATATTTTTCGCTTTACAAAACGAACAACATGCGGCTATCGCCGAGTCTATTAAACATGAAATCGACGAGGCCAGGAAGAGGTAAGCATCTTCACCAGGCTCTCAACAGGCCGAGCTTTTATGCGAACAAGGTGCTCAAAATTGAAAAAAAAATCGATGAGACAGGAGCATTCACATGCTACTTCCGGCCAGACGTATGCGTGTCGACCACGTATATGATAAATAGAATCCTTTTAGTTCAAGGCAGTCGAAGGCGACTTCTTATTGGAACGGTTCGTCGTACTTGACGTGCCATAACGAAGCTCGTTGCATTAGGATGATGCGATGAAAGTAGTCGGAACGTGCAAGTTGGCTAGACATGCTGAATCTTAAGGATTAGGCTTAAGCTACACGACTAATTTGAGTTTGGGTCGTACGAGGTCTTTAAGACTCGGCTCAGACCCCAAACCTTTGAGCCGCCACGTGCCGAATTCTAGGCTTGAGCAGAACACCTGGATAAGGAAGCTGGATATACATGCTATTGCTCAACCCACACGATACTTAGTCAGTTGTAGCGTGCGTAAGCAGACGGATAATTATTGAGGGTCTTGCAGCTTGATAAAGCGATTTCTATAGCAGAATAGAAGGACTTCATACTTAAACAGGCGTTTGTACACTATGATGTTTATCGTCCATTGAGACGGCAAAAGTCGAAAGCCTCAAACCAAAGGACATCTGTCATGTTTGAAACCAAGTGCCAAGAAAACACTGAGAGAAACGATCGACCTTCCACAATAAATAGCGGGGGATCCGTGTTTAGACGCTGTTGCAAAATCGCGACAAGGTGGAACGTGTCAATAAGTTCGGAGCGCCCTACTAATCCAGCAACACCAAAACAGTTAGCAGGTCTTTCACAAAAATCGCTCCTCAGACACATTGTGTCCTACTGCTACAGGTGAAGAGATTAACATCATCACTTTGAAAATTATAGGCAAACAAATTTTTAATAAAGTCCTTAGTCGATTTTGGGGCGTCAAAAAATCATTCGACCCAATCGCTAGAAGATCGCAGGCTAAAATTCACTGAGCGCGATATCCCACTAACGAGGATGACAGTGCACCTAGCAGCAGGCGCATCCGTAATAGTTGAGAGACGTGTATTTGATATCCAATACACAATAAATAGTACAGGGTAAAGTGATAATTTCATCGTACTAATTTTTGATGAGAAATTTGGCATCATCCTTGCACTACCATAGCTCAGAAAGTACGAGTCGGGTATAAATTGGCAGCATCGATGCGTTTCGCTGCATTCCTCTTATTAATCAGATGACCATCTGATAAATATCTGATGCCATCTGATAAATATCTGATGACATCGTGGAATGTCCACAAGCGTGTAAATGTCCCACGAATTAGTGGGATAGCAACACTTGGGGTTCGGTCCTTAGTACCACTGCACCAAATCTCTATGTGACCACCCATCAAACTATGGAGTTGTAATCCGGCGGCTATGCACAAGCACTGCAGCACCAAAAGTCCACCAATCGATTAAGTTGAGAGGTACAGGACAAGGGTACTTGCCTAGATAGCAGAATTCAAAAAATTATATATCAGAGACATTTCACAAATCTGAGATGGACTGAAGGGTCGACGGTGTAGGATCTTGTTGTGTTTGCGCAACCACGGTTTGAGGCAGCTGGGGATGGTACTCTCCAAATATATTAGGGAATAAATCGTAATATTCTTTGGCGACAAGTCTCGAAGGAACTAGAGAAAGGTCCCTCGGGACCTTTGGGGATAAGTGCCCAGGAAGAAACCGAAACTTTGAAATCTTCGTAAATAACAGATCAAGTGTAGGCGCTTATGTATTTGGTCTCTAGCAACTCCGAAATTGACTTCGGAGATAATTTCATTGCTAACGTTTGAATCGGAACAGTTTTTTTTTGCGTAGTCTCAATGTCAAGCAGATCAGCTTTCTTGTCACAAAAGATGAGTTCGTGGCCAATGTTTGTTCAGAAATAGTATTTCAGGAGTTGTCAGAAGCTCATCGAGGGACGAAAGTGTTCTTGATGAGAAGACTTGGATTAAACGTTTAACACCCCCCTGGAAGTCGTTGAAAACATACCATTTAAAGGATCTGATCAAATTCAAGGATGCATTCCCTGATTCGGTACAATGCGAGTTACTTAAGGACTAGGGCCCTCATTGAGATCGACATAATACCAGGTTGGTAATTTCTGTAGTGGCCACTCCCTCGTTAATAAGTATTTGCGATCGACAAATTCTTCGCCGATCGAATTGCTGCGGGCAATGTGAGGGAGTTCCCCCCACACACACATCTCTCAGACCTTCTGTGTATAAGGCTACCTGAAGGTGGCAGATTGTGCATGCATTTACTATATGGAATGCTGCAACGGTACCGGTGGTGTATTGTGCATGCAATGGACAAATTGTATGCTGCGACGTTACCCATCCAAAGGCCGATACGGAGAAAGGACGTAACTCTTGATGATATGTCAAAAAGCACCATCTGTCGTTCATGTATCTGATGGTCAAGCTCTATTTTATCGTGATGCATTTAAAATGATGTTTGCCACACAGGCTTAGTAACGTCCCTGCAACATTCAACAGATGTGCTACCGATCTGTTGAGATGCAAGATTCGCACCGAAATATTTTGAAGATGGCTTTGTCCATAGCCGAGTTATGAGCTGGAAAGTCGGACGTTGAAGATCATCATAGCGAGGTCCGAAAAAAAATTTAAGCTCATGCGTAGGCGTCAGCTGTACTTATGTAAGTACACCGATTAGCCGAGGAACCTAACGAAGTCTCTTCACGTCGACTGTTACAGGCCGTTTGGAAATCGTCTTAATCTTTTGGGATCAAAAAGTACACCGTGTTTCCCCACTATGCGTTCAAGAATGATGTTTCGCTTGCAGCGAATATCCACTATAAAGATTTGCGTACTCGCACAATTATGCCGAAATGATAGTACATATTTCTTTTTTATAAATAAAGATGTAAATTGGTCATGTAACGCTAATTGCGAGCTATTCTTCGAAGGTGTCAAGCAAAGCTTGATGCAATTGCTAATATTGACGATTTCGAGTGGTCTGTGACGCCAGCGATTTTGCAATCGGCTGTGCGTTAATGCAATATGACACAGACGGCGCAGAGCGCGTCATCTATTATTAATTGCATCTTTAACCAGCTAAACACAACTATCCAAAGCATGACAAGGAGCTCCCGTCATGAAATATGGTTTGCTCGAAATTAAGTCTATCTCTTAGGAAATAGACTTTTTATTTATACGAACCAAGGCATCTTTACGGTCGTAAACAGCTATCAACTTTCGCAAAGAATTCAAGTTGGATATCCTTGTTCGCGGAGTAAAACTTATCCGTTGGGTACAAGCCTGAACGACTAAATGTCGTCGCTGAAGCGTTTTCGCGCTTAGACTGATTTGAGCCAGCTGCACTAACCAACAGTTTCGTTAAGCCCATCAGTGCAACAATAAGGGTTCCGTCGTCATCATTACTTGACGACTTTGAAAGCGCTTATAAAAAAGACAAGGCCCATTGATGGATCACCTCAGATATCAACCAAAGCAATCTTTAAAGTGATTGTCAGCATTTTATCAATCCTCGTCAGATTAATACTAGTTAACTGTACTATACGGTCATTATCGGCGATGTCGTCAATTCTATTCACAATGATTTACGCTTGCGCATCGTATATTTGTACCCCGTTGCACCCATAGGTGGGCATTGTGGACATCGTATATTTGTACCCCGTTGCACCCATAGGTGGGCATAGGACTTACCTCACAGTAAGTCGCGATTTTTTCAAGCCTCGCTAGTATGCGCTCGTACCCAGGTAAGTACTTCCTGTCGAAGCTTGTCAACGGGTAAAGCCTAGTGCTTCATCCTGTTACAACATCAGCCTGTCCCGGCCTACTTCGGCAGTCCGCATCATTTGACTTCGTTTTTACCGATAATGTCACAAGAATACAATTATTATTGTGTTTGTGTATCGTTTAAGAAAGAGAAGTTGAATTTATCTATAGCAGATCCAGAGTCGATCACAGTCGAAAACTGCGCTCGTGTCTTTCTCGACACAAGATTTTACTCCATGGCTAATCTTGTGAACTGGTCTATGATCAAGATCTACGATAAACGGGGGGGGTTGTAGCAATTCGTGTTTCGTTCGCTCGGAACCGTATTCCTAGCAAACTAAGACGTTCACTGTTATCAGCAATAGACTGTCCTAAAATAGATGGTCAGGCGGATCATGCAAATCGTGTTCCGAGGATACATCCACTCGCTTACGAGTTGGAGTGATTTTATGCTGATGCGGAGTTTGCGACCAAAATTTTGTGCATGCTTCGATTAAGCATCACTGCTCCTTGTGAGTGGCTTACGCTATCAATGCATTCCAAACTTTTATGAGACTGACTCTTATTGAGGGGAGAGAATCGCTTAAGCAACGATCAGTGTCGCTCTTGCTCATCACGCGTGAACTCAACAGTCCATGCGAAGAATACGATGCTGTTTTAATCAACATGGAAGAAGAGAAACTTAGCAATAGCGATGAGGTTATTGCTAATACTCATGAAAACGATGCTGATATATTTATCATCGCCAATTACAATATTAGTGATCATTAATAGGAGAATGATGTCTTCGCAATGCACACTGGACCCACGGAAATCAAAGCAAACCGAATCAGCAGGACAAATTTGGTTGGCACGAGAAGGAGTTTTTGTTTCCGGACAAGATTAAAGCACTGATGCGATGGATCGACAGAACCGAAACGCTGAAAAAAGAGTAAGATCTCGTTTATATAATTTCACAACCTTGTCCTACTGTATACGAGACATCTGCCTAAACCCCATGTATATCGGCCCGTTTCGTGGTGCACCGCCAAGACAATGTATATACGATCGAGCTGTCTTGAACGATGCGCACGCATCCTGCGTTTTACGCCGGACGTCTCCCATTGTACTACTAGTAAGCGATTTTTTCCGGGTGTGAGCCAAACCGCGGCGTTCCAAACAAACCATCAGAGACTTATGCTTCCGGCTTGACATATCACTTCATCATTTAAGGATGAAATCGCTGAAGAGCTGCTACCAGCTCTTTCCGAATTGCCTGATTTGTCCGTTCGTTCGCCAACGAGGTGTTCGCAAAATCTGCTCGGCCATCCGACCGACCAGCGCAAAGGCGTTGCACCGTCGACGTCAAGTCGTGACGAGCGTCAAGCTCATGGTCCACGTTCACACGAAAGTCGCAGATGACGCGATTGCGATTATGCCGACTAACAGCCGGGTGTCGGACCTAGTTTATAATCCTCCTTCACATTCATCGATCGACTCAAAAGGTAAGACGCGCATCCATAGAGCGCTTCTTGGATCACCGCAAGGTTTGAGGAGTTAAAACTGATTACCGCGTTCAGCCATCAGAAAAAGAGCAATCTATGCGGTCGTGAAGGGATTGCAAATTATCTGTCTCTAGAAGTATTTGCTAGGAGGGTCATACCTTATTATCACGATCATTGTCACCATTACCGGAGTCATGACTAGATGGCTCTTTATCGTATGGGTCTGGCGAGCTATACATATTAGCGAATGTTTTAGTATTCGGTTCGCCAGAACCGACCCTAGTGATCCGAAGGTCTTTTATAGATTTTTTGACTCGACGAGATTTCCGACTCATTATAAAATTCACCTGCAATCGGAGTTGGAGGCGAGTTGTCACCCGCAGCAGACGCTCAGACGTCTGCTGTTATTATTCTATTAGCAGCTGCGCTTACTCGTGCAGTTGATGGGCTTGCTGGCTCCTCTTGGACTTGTTAATTATGCGATGAACTGATTGAGATGTCATTAAAGACCAATAAGTACATCATTTTGCAGATAGACACAATGGTGCTCTCTGCCAGATAAAATATAATATCAGTTACTAAAGTGATTGTTGTTGAGGGGGGGGCTGATGTTACGGCGTAGCTTGTTCAAAAAAGACTAATACCTATACGAGGAATAAGAAAGAAGATTTTTGAATACTATATTTATAAATGATTTGTCAATTTTACAACAGATGGTAATTTTCTGGCAGTACTATTCAAATCTTTAAATAAACTCGCCTATCGCTGCGAGACGCGTGAATGAAACCGAGTGCGGGCATTCCCCACATCTCCTTTTGAGGTCTGGATCCAAACAGCAAACACTACGGTTGTGTTTTGCATACCTCTGCCTTACGACATCTTCACGTAAGTCATCGACGCCTTATTCCTTCGTCGAAGACGATGAGATCTTGGACTGCGATAGTAGCACTCCGTCTAAGAATAAGGAGGAGAAGTCCCAACCCAACACGATTAAGCGTAAAGACGAATCTCTTCGGGCTGTGACAGCTTCTTAAAACGTGGGGCTGCGGTGCATTACGATTGACACCGGTCTTTAAGCCCAACATAGTGACGAATTTTCTCGATAAGAGCAAGAGCAAGCAATCATCAAAAAGGAGCAATCTCATCGGTTTCGTAAATTCAAAAGCTCACAGGAAAAATCGATTTACGCCAATGAGTGCGGAAGAGCGCCACATAGGGTTGCGGGCCAATCCTTAGGAACGTGGATCTCTGGGCCAAAGGCGAGAACGGCGGAGGAGTTCGCTACGTGCGACGCTCTCAGAAAGCAATACCTTACACCACTGATTACGACGCCACATCACCATTTACGTCCTCTGCGTAAAGAGACACGTGTCCTCAATGAAAGAAATATACAATCGTTTTACACCCGAACGCATCGGAAATTGACAACGAAATTCCATTTTTCGTTGGGTCTATCAGGTCTGTTGCATTCGAATTATTTTTTATTTCGGGAAGTCGGCCGATGCGGCCGCGATCGCCTGAACCGAAACTTTGCTTGAATTTGTATGGCTAAAGGCCAAATAAGTGCGGCTTGTCGGCCAAAATACGAAGCTAGACTCGGTCAGCACTCTAGTGCTTTAGCTGCAAATGCAACCGCGGATCCAAGTTACACTAAGGTCTAGGATCCATTCAATTCCCATCTGTATTGGTGGGGAGCGTTGCTCGATACTTATTGATTTAGAGCGTGGCGCTCATAAAAGTCAACGGCGTAAGGGCTGTCTTGCCGAAGGGGTACCTCAAGTCCCAAGAGTTTTCCGACGAGGGGACCTAAGCCACTTCACCAGATACTGGGTGTGATACCTGCGACGTCGTCACTTTGAAAAAAACATGCGGAACTAAAGGTTCCCTTGTTCACGTAGAAATGCAAGAGGGGCTGTAATATCAGCGGACTCTCTCTTTTTTTTTGCTTTATAGCACGAGGTGCAACGTCTCCGTGATAATCTTGCTTAGACTGAGAGGTTACAGCACGCACAGGTCGTAAGAAACTTTATCGTGTTGCAAGGAACTCGCAAACCTTTGTCCTCGCAATAATAGGGCTGAGATCAGTAAGTCGATCGGCTAAATTTCCCCCACCCAGACCTAAATTACGTAGTGGTAGCGTTAACAGAAAGCGTGGGTGTGTGAGCACGCTTACGTAGAACATAGTATAACCTGTAGAGGCATCAACAGCCTCATTCAACGCAAAATCAATAGCCAGGAGCATTATGCTTTAGCGCTTTGCGCAAACTCAACAGCCAGGAGCATTTTGCTTCAGCGCTTTTGGTGTAACAGCACACACAGCGCAGAACGACTCGTTTAGCACGCTTGGATTGACCGCTGGTCTTCGGGTGATCCGCTGTGCACATGTGCAATGGTGGTTAGCACTACGAAGATCGACTTTCAGAACGTACCCGTTAAACGGGGCTTTACCGGAGACGATTGCCACTGGCAGTTTCTGTTGTCGATACACGCGATCATAGATAGCCTTGCTGTACCTCCGCAATTAATCATATCTGGAATAGCCACTGAGGGGGCAATTGTGCTCGAAATGCCACAATTCCTGTGTTGCCTTCCGAACCTCTCTGAAGGCCAAACCCAAAATCCATACATATGGACTCCCAACACCCAGTGGGTACAGACAGCTGGCAAGTAACCTAGCTGCATCAGCCAAGGGTTTACCCATGGCAAGTTTCCCATGTGCGAACATAAATGCTCACCTATTTTGGAAGAGTTTGAGCCAGTAATTCTGGCTCACGGAGCCTTAGGTCTTTTCTTGACCGATACCGCTAAAAATATTTTCATGTACGTCACAGCTTCTAGTAATTCAATTCCTCATTAGGAGAAACTACAATGAGCGAAGAATCCGCTGCATCTGTGCAATGACACAAATGGCCATTATCGATGGAATATCGATATAACTCCGCATTCAATCGTACCGACAATGTAATGTCTGAGTCTTTTCTTATGTATTGGCTCCCAAGAGCTCGTTACACAACTACACATTGTTATCCTGGCATACATCACACAAATTAAAGGAGTATCGGTGACGAGAAAGTTGTAACATGAGCTATCGCATAGTCAGAACTGGGTGAAAACGCATCAGCCAAAGTATTTTGCCTTTCAGGCTTATACTTCACCTTGAGGTAAAATTCAGTAAATGATGTAAGCCATCGGACCATCCTCTGTGAGATGTAAGGCGACTAAGCCGCAAAGCGTAATGTCGCATGATATGTTTAGATCATAAAAAGCTTAGAGGCTAGCAGATAGACTTTGATTCTAACAAAAACATAATTCATAACAAGAAGCTATTCGTCATCGACAGGGTAATTTACTACGGTTGCTTTTAGCTGTCTCGACTCAACGCAATTACGCGTTCTCGTCCATCTTTAATTGTTTGTAAAAGCCTACTATCGATGATAAGGTATGATGCTTCATAGACAACACTGAAAGGCCTACCGGGATTCAACAGAGCAGCACAGAGAAAATTGGGGTCATGGATGAGGCTCTCTTTTGCCTCTTTAATAACGTTATTTCTGATGCTACTCCGGCACCAGTACGTATCGTTTTCAAAAGATTGGATGATTGACGAGCCGAACCAACGTAATTGCTGCTGTACTTGTGCAAGTAGTTATCTGATTTTGGGGGAACAGCCTATCAATTATGTCCTTACCACCTTTGCAGGGTCGGCTCTAGGGCCAAACTTCCCAATGAAGCTCCCTACGAAAGGGGTTTCTTCTGCTCCAAAGATACATCTTATTTGTGCGTATACAGCACTTCTATCAAATGGTCTATGTGATTTAGTTACATCCGACCGACCCTGCTCTGCACGACTATGGACGCGATGAGGGCGGAATAGTTGTTTGCTAGACAATCAAAAGTGGTTGGCCATTAAAACACCCCTGGGCATAACCAGCCACGCCCACAGCATTGCACTTAGGGTTCTAGCCGCAGTAAATGGAATGTCACAAGCTCGCATGAGCAGCTGGCAGTAGCCATCGACAAAGTCGAACGCGAAGTACACTGCACAACCCACAATATATATCTAAAAAACATCATTTTTAGGAATTGGGTGTTTCTGCTGGCACAGTGGTAGCATTAGGCTTATTGTAAGCATGCACAATGCGCTATTCTATTCTATTGTTTGGCTTTGTGGCACAAACTGTCGATGTCAAATGGAGAGACTCACTCTCACGGACCATTTCAGTAACGTACTTAGCACTGAAGAAATCGCTAATGACTTCACCTTGTTCCTTTCCGAAAAGCCACTGTCGTGTTACACAGTATTTGGTTCGAGGAAACAAGTCAATTTATGACGTACGTCTCTATGAGGAGGTAAAACCGACGTTAGATTGTGACACAGTACGTCTTGGAATTTCTTCACCAAAGAAAGAATGGTTCAAAAATCCTTAACTATCGATGATTCACTCTGCGCACTTAGTGCCGACTGTCCTTAAGCGTAGCTTCATCCAGATGCGAAATGAGTTTGAATTAGTATCTGATAGAATGACTCCCATATTAGATACGTCACCAGCCTTTATGGCGCTGGCCGAAATAATTCTCAGACATTTCGTGTATCTCTTCAAGAGCATGTAAAGATGGGATAGCCTCAAGGCGGGCGTCAAGTACGCAGACACTGTACATACCGCCGCATGACGTAGTCTACACAGATCAAGTCTAATTTCATTAAAATAAATAATGTCTGGCATAGTCTCATCAGGACTGCTTTAGTCACTGAATCTGTCAACAATAGTGAGATCAATGGTGCTGCACAGCGTCGCAGCAGTGCCATTGCTGGCTAATATCACCCTCAACTTTCCAGTCACATTATTGACGAGTGTATAGCTCTTCATTAGTATCACTCTATGACAGTGCAGATGTAAGCGTCTCGCAGTACCAGACTTTTGTCTCTGCTGTCTCAATGTCGTGACTATAAACCTCCTAGAGGCCCTAATATCAATGATTTCAAGTCTAATTATAGCTTAACAAGGTTTGTACCTTGCTTTGCTTTATACAATAGCCGATGTATAATTCGACATCCAAGGAGGTGTTATGTAAGTTTTACACATCATCCAGAAAAGGTTATGCTTCACTTAACGTGCATCAAACCAGACTAGCCGTAATGCCTTGGTGTATTCCAACAGTATTACAACTGACCCTCAGTTTGTTGCCATATCGGCTCACTCAGTGGATGCAATCGTTCCACTCCATGTGCTGAAGATGGTCTAATCGCTTCCTCACTGTACTAGGGTGTGTGGTTAAGTAGAGCGTGGCCGCGCTAAGACGTGCCCGCCTACAAAGGGTGTCTTTTTGAGGATGCCGGCGGAGAAATTTCCTCAATGGTAATTGGCCTAGCTGCATAAAGTGTAAGATTTCGCAAGTCTTAGACAGTTCCTTTTTTCTTACGGGAAGATAAGAAGCGTGAATGTAAGCAAAGCCTTATTAGGCGGGGCAGACACGCGGAACAGTTGCTGTAGCAGCGTGCCCCACGTAGGCAACTGATGTCTTGTTTCGTCAATATCACGGTTGTAAAGCACGTAGGTCAAAAAGTAAAATTATCAGGTTAGAACCATCGAGTCAAAATTAATAGAAGATAATAATCTTGCTCTTACCTACCTATAGGAAATAATATTGATGGTACGGGGCACCCCGTCACCCCCCCCCCTAAACAACAGTAACTTTAGTGACTGATGAAAAGTGACAGAGAGTACTGTTATGTCTCTCTCTGTAAATTAGCATTTGTTCGTTTTATTTTGTCAACATCTTTTAAGTTTGCGCATGGTATCGAAACCCGTGCGCATCGCCTGTGAGGCAGCAAAGCTGGAAGGTACACGGCCCAGTGCAGCTGTTACCGATGCTAACTTTCGGTAGACGCTAATGCGTCTATTGCGGGAAAAAAGTCAACTCCTTCTTCAATTGTAGGTTACTGGTATAAGTCTCATTGCAGGTGTCAGTGAGAAGTCACCTGCTACTCTCATTGTAGGTGAATGGGCTGAGTCGGCATCATCGCTAGACTCAGGGGCAGCTTTTACGGCCTCCGGATTTACCAGGGCCACGTCCGTTAAAACTACAGGCTCTGAGGTGAGACCAAAGTGGTAATGACGAAGTTGTTTGACACATTGTCAGGCCCTTTTGGTGCGGAGTCATCTTGTGATGACTTCAAAGACGACTTTAACTCTGGTCATGTCAATACGCATCATCAGGAATGAAGTGATTGTAAAGGTCACCTTGGTAAGCATGCTACTGGTGGTGCTAGTATGCATCAACAGGGACAGAGTACTTCTAAGGAATACTTCGAGAACAATGTTAGCATTAACGTTAACATGTATCAGCGGCAGAGGGACCCCAATGTTTTCCGATTTTCTTTCTAAAAGAAACTCTGGTTGCCCTCGAAGGGCAACTTAACTTGTTGGTATATGGTATGGCCAACGATCGATATCACATTTGTTATTTGATTCATCCAGGCTTTATAAGCGTGGTGTGGACGAGACGGAATTCTTCTTCGATGCCTTTTTTTCGGAATCGATTGAACACATGCAAGCGGGCAAAGAATGTCGCACCTTTGTTCCAAGTTTGAAAAGCATTTGGGCAGAAAGTGCCAAGGGTAGGCTGTAATGCCTCAGTGACACTACAAGCTGCCCGTTTGTCTAGAGGTAGCCGTACCTTGCCTCTCGTGGGGGAACTTCTGTCTATGCTGTTATAAGGGCGCACGTGCATGTCCCTAGAAAAGCACACTCCCTCAAAGATTCCAATTGGCGGAAGCCATCTCTATTGAGAATCTCCAATCCTTTTTCGGGCACGGGGGGCGCTCGTTCTCTGATAGAACCTTTGCCGAGGAGGATAATTCACATCTTACTATCGTACAAGACCCGGAACGTCCATCACCAGTTGGGAACGAGGTTCCCAACAGAGAACGCCTTCAACCACTCAAATTCGTCAATGGATGTGGAGAAGGAGGAAAAATTGGTTTCGCCTCGTTTGACGAACCCGAATTAACACCGCAATTCGAATCACACCCTTTACTGATTGAGGGAGGACATTAATCACGAGCGATCCTGTCGCTGCGAGTTAGCGATGACGATTGATAATGTTTCTCGTGACCAGTTGAGAAATTGTGCGCAAGTTGCGACTGATGAACTGGCGATCGAAAGGACGCATTAGGCCTTTAAAACGAGCTGGTGACAGCTTGTCAAAAGATCTCATCTTTGGAGGATGAAGTAGATCATCGGGTTCGTGGGAATAGACTCTGTCCCGAGATTATCATGCTTTAGCACGGGACCATCAGGCTTTGTCAGACGCCTAAGTCGGTTCCAGGGCGATGTACTGATGGTACTGGTGGAGATGCCCGACATAAAACTAGGATGTCTACGCATCGTACGAGGCAGCTTGATCGTGTACGCATTGCCTTGGAGGTGCAGTACACGAAACGGGGCGATGTACTTGGGCAGTAATTTATTTCTGCCCACATTCGGCATTATATGTTTTCGTAAGTTTACCGTAGACAATAGGACTAGATGTTTAACATTAAAAGAAAGAAAGTTCGCTGTTCCATTTTAGTAAGAGTTCCGTTTCTGGCGGTCCACCGCATCAGCAATGGAATCGTGTACAAAACAAGTCAGCAGGAGATCTCCTGCCTTGTGTACTACTGAGTTTTCCACTTCAATATAAATTGAATCTTTTAACCAACATTATTTTTTTAGTGACAAGTAGTTATCGCTATTACTGCGTTTGTCCACTTCAATGTTGATTGAATTTTTTAGTGGACAAACTCAGTAATAGCGATAATGCTATTACTGACTTTGATAACGATGCTGAAAAACTCAGCATCGAAAACAGTAATATTAGTGAGAGCATTAACATTGGTATCCTTCGCATTAACCGTAGGGTCAATACTTGATGTGCAAGAGCTAGATTGGTTTTTGCTCGAGACAGTCCCTCCCCCCATGAATATGAGTTACTCTCGAAGAAGGTGGGTACACGTGGATGGCGTAAGCTTTTCACGAGAACGGAAGATGTTTTCTATAAACATGCACTGAATTGTTGATGGCAAATTCTACCATCGGCAAGAACTCGCTCCAACTCGTAAAGAGTGGACGTATCCGCGAAGTATCTCTTCGAGGATACGATTTGCACGTGCTTTCTGACCATATGTTGCGAGATGGTCAGAAGTTAGCATTTTCAGCTGTGTTCCAAGTGATTTGAACACATATTGCTAAAACATTAGCGTGAATTTGGGGCTCGATCTGAGACCAGTACACGGGGTAACCCATGAAGTCGAAAAATCGTTTTAAACAAAGACACGAGCACGGCCTTTATCTATGATCGACTCCGGGAATTCAGCAAGATAGACCATCTTGCTGAATCAATCAACAAACACAAGAATGCCATTATTCTTGTGATCGTCTTCGGAAAATTCGAGGACGAAGTCCATAGCTACGTACTGACAACACTCTGCCGGAACAGGCAGAGGTTGTAACGGAACGCAGGATGAAGGACTGGGCTTTACCCAATTGACAAATTTTGCAAACACGTGTGTACTCGGGAACGAACTTAAACTGACGTGGCCAGTAAAAGTCGCGGCTTTCGTGAGATAAGTCTTCTCGCGTCCTCGATGCTCACTTATTGGTGCATCATGGCACTCATACATGATGCGAAGACTCAAATCATTTTGGGTGGGGATGACGACACGAGCAATGTCGCCGGCAATGGGCTGTGTAATATAGTAAGCCATTGCGTGTTGTATATCGATCCGTTGACGATCCCTGCAATTTCGACTATATTTTTAAAAATTGTTGTGATAAATTGTTAATAAAATCCATCAATCTTTAAATAACAATAATTCTCGATAGGCTCCTCTAACCTCGTCGAGAAACGTTGACGACAGAATACTTACTGTCGCAGCCGTCTTAAGATCGGGTCAGCACGAAAGGGAATCAGCGACGACATTAAGTCGTCATGGTTTATATTCCACGGTGAAGTTATTTCCCGCGAAGAAAGCCAACCATCTCGCCATTCTTTGCGAGATGTGTAGTCTGTTTACGGCCGTGTGTAAAGACGCATGGTCCGTATAAACAATACACAGTCTATCTTCCACGAGATAGACCCTAAACTTAGCCAGTGCATATCTTATGGTAAGGCGCTCCTTGATATGCAATGGGCAATTGCGTTCAGATTGGTGCTGACGCGATTGCAAAACCGCTGGCGTCACAGACCACATGAAATGGCCCGCAATCGCCAGGATTGATGATTGAAGCAAGGTTTGCATGATATTTTAAAAGAACGCTGAAATTAGCGTTCCATGACCACTCGAGATTTCTCTTTAACAAAGAAGAAAAGATGTACTGTTATTTCGGCATAATTGCGAAAGTACTTGTGTAAGTACGCCGCTAAGCCGAGAAACTTTCAAAATCCCTTAAAATCGACTCGCACAAGCCAGTAAGTGATCGTCGTAATCTTTTTTGGATCAAAAAGTACACCGTGTTTACCCACGATACACTAATGAATTCGAGATTCTGCAACTGCTGCCTTGAAAATTCCCGAATTCCACGCAAGTTGCGTGACAAGTAGCGATGTGTTCGCTATAAGAATCGCGATCGATTGTTGGGAAAAAATGTTTACCAATTATTTGGTGCATTTGTTATTTCGTCTTTAACTAGGTCAAATTGACCGAAAAGGAAGTGAATATACCAATTCCCTTTTTTAATGCAGTTGTTTCTGTATTATGTAGAGCCAATAATATAGCCACCCTGTCGACCAATCATATTAGCTACATTTGATTAGCCAATCAGAGGTGTTCTGTATGTGGCAATGTTCAAAACGCCGGTGGCAATAGTCGCACCTGTAGCGGAGCTACCTCGCTCCTTAAGTCAGAAAAAGACTTATCGACTCAGTGAGTCACTAAGTCCTATAGAACTAATAGATTCAACAATTAAGTGAGCTGTACAAGCTCGTAGAGCTAAATGAATCTTAGTTCAAGGGATTTAAGGATTTGTAGAACCAAGTGGCAACTAGTGCCAGAGATTATGTACCTCAGAAAGGCTCTATCTCAGAGATCTATGCGCAAGCCTAAGGAAGGCACTAGACGCTTTAAGAACAAAAGGGGAACTGCACTTTATTAAACTGTTTAATCTTCAACCTTTACTTAGCTAATTAAAAATAGATTTCGGCTTTTAGATTTATATCTGGCGGCGACCACATTTGTTACCCATAATAAATGGGATTTAAGTAAATAGCTATTTTAGAATAAGAGAAAAGGGTGTTATACCCATAAAGTAAATGTAAAACAACAACGGTTCTTCAACCAATGGTGACCCAATTACATTCTCCCCCATCGGACTGTTGACACCAAGTGACAACACTCGCTTTATTTCCTCTTTGAGGTTGGAACTTAAACAGCTAACCGTTCGGTTCTGTTTTGAAATTCTTTGTCCCATGACAATTCAGCGTGAGTCACTTACTTTTAGCACCTTCCTCGGCGATGAGGGAATGGTGAACTCTAAAAGTCACACTCCATCAGAGGTTGAGGAACAAGAGCGTCGCTCTTACACGCCTTCTCCTCCGGATGAACGTTGGCGGTACCCGAATCCGTTCTTGGAACGTAGTGCCGCTGATGTCTTAACTGCATTGAGCAGGGCACAGGACCCTGAGTCCACCATTTATTCGAATCCGCTCTGAATCCAGATTCACTCCACTTAGTGCGGAAGAACGTCTCAAAGAGATTGCGGGTCATAGTTTGGCCATCTGGATGTCGGTCCCACGGCGAGGACGTCGAAGGAGATCGCTTCTCGCGACGCTTTTCATGAGCAATACCTAACGTCAAAGGTAATGACGCGAAGTCAGTATCTGACGCGTTTACGTGATCAAGCCCGTGGGTCTTTAGTGACCTCAAGGAGGGGGATATCGATCGTTTGTTTCCAAACAAAACAAGAATTGAAAACGAAGTTTAATTTGAGAGCTGGGTCCGTCGGGCCCGCCGCCTCTGCAACATTTACACTATTAGAGAGGCTGTGGATGTGGCTGATGTTCGTTTGGAACGGAAGCTTCGCTTCGATTTCGCCAAGCTTAAGGCCAAAGGCCAGTTAAGCTCAACATTTATACCATAAAACGAAGAAAGGCCTAGCCGATGTTTCAATGCTTCGAATGACCGTGTAACCATGGATCAAAGCCGCACTGCGGCTAAATATCCACTAAATCTCACTTCTAGTGATGGGAAGCGTCGCTTGACGCGAGTTGACCCTGAGCTTGGCGCTTAAACCGTCAACAGCGAACGGTCAATTTTGCCGAAAAAGTACCTCAAACTCCCAAGAGTTGTCAGAAGAGAAGTACCCCAGCCATTTCACTAGATACTGGTATTGGCCCTTACGACGACGTCGCTTTTAAAGTTTCTTCACATGAAAGTGAAGGTTCTCTCGCGCATCAAGTAGCGCGGGAGGGGGCCGAAATCTCGACGGATGCATGTGATGCTTTAAAGCACGAGCTGCAACTTCTTGGTGAGAGCCTTGCTCGGGGTTAGGGCTCTTTGAGGCGCTTCAAAACCGTCTTTCGATGCTGAAACGTCAGCGAACTCGTTGAGACGGCCAGCCGGACATCGTTGTGAGGATGCAGCAATCTGCGGTACGACCGCCTGTCTCGGCACAAGCGCCTTAAGGTCCACATGAACAAGCCGACGTAGAACACAGAGTATACGCAGCTTGCTAGGAAGGCTTAGCGTGTAAGGTAGGCTCTTGGCCCCGAACGTAAATGTTTCAATAAAGCGCGGGCGCGATTTGGTCTTGAAGACCACGGAAGCCAAGTCAGTAGGTAGATTTTTAGCGTTTACTAAAATTCGGTCTCCGATCACATAAGAATTAATACGGCTCCTGCCTTTGGCATCTACTTGTTCTTTAATTGTCTTTGCTATCAGCCATCGTGTCACGTACATGTCTTAAGACACTAAATCGCGTCGCGAGAAACTCGCTTATTTGGTTTAGTATGGTCAGGGCTGATATCAGCAAGCCTATCGGCTAATTATCCCCCACTAAGCCCTAGGCCATCCATCGGTATCGCTAAATGAACGCGTGGGTGGGTGAGACCGTTGGCATAGAACGGAGTGTAGCCTGAAGAGGCATGATCAGCGTTATTTAACGAAAATATCACCAATGGGAGCATTGTGCTCCAGCACTTTGGTGTCTGTGCGCACACACTACGTAAAACGTTGTTAATGACGCAATTGACACGTTCAGTTTGACCATCGGTCTGCGGATGGTCCGCGGTGGACATGTCCAATCTGGTGTTAAGCACTCGGAAGCCTTGCTGTAACTTCATATCCGGCACAGCCGTTTAGTGAGCCATTTTGCTTAATCGGTCAACAAAGACCACTTTGCCGGTGTTACCGGCCGAAGCTTATGGTAGGCCGAAAATAATACTCATACTAATGGACTTCCTACACCTTGTGGACACTGGCAGACTTGCGAGTGGTGCAGCAGCATGCGCCGAGAGTTTAACCCGTTCGCAAGTTTCGCGTGTTCGAACATATGTGCTGACCCATTTGTAAAGTTTGAGCCACCAATAAATCTGGCTTACAGAGCCGTAGGTCTTTTCTCTACCAAGGTGACCACCAAGGACAGTATTGTGTGCCTCATAGAGGACTCGTTACTTTAAATCATCATCATGAGTGTAGGCGGGCACGTCGTAATGCGGCCACGCTCTACTTAGACACACACAGCGAGGAAGCGGTTTAACCTGCTTCTCTTGCAGGCGGTGAGGTAGTTGTGTTGGGCGCGTAAGCGACCTCACCCAACACACTAAGTACTCTAGCTAAGTGTCGTCACGGGAGCGGTAATCCGTCACCTCGTGCGCCCTTATCAAATAGGAAGTAGTTTTCAGACTGATTTATATTCAATCGTATTAAATATAAATACCTATTTTACCAATTAAATGCCATCTCTATAGATAGCACTTAATATGTATTGCGAGCGTATCTTTCTCGATACCTCGCGTAACGGATGACGCTGAGCGTCATCCCTCCTAATGTGAATGCACCCATGTGCATTACACAAGGGATGGTCACAAATGTGCACGACACCCTAATGCTGGGTCTAATTACTATAATTTAGTAATTGAGCATCCCCTTAAGTACATTAAGTGTACTTAACGGGAGCTGAGTAACATTAGGGCAACTTAAGCCCGCTACAATGAGGAACAACGACGCGCGGAATATTTGCAGCATCCATGCAATAAAGCACCAGACCGTTATCGATAGAAAATCGATGTTACCTTGCGCGCAAACGTGCCGACAATTTAAATCCTGATTCAGTGCTCTTTAAAGCTCTGAGCAGAGCTACACACTGTTCATCCTTTGGCGTACGCCGTACAGATTTAGTCAGTAATAAGCGACATTATAGTCGTTGAATAAGAGAGCTCATAATCTGGCATGCGTGATAACGCATCAGCCAAAGCATTCTGCATCTTAAAGTTGTATTCGGCAAAAAATGATAGACATCGGGCAATTCTCTGTGAGAGATGGGGCGACTTTGTCGCAGTGCATAATGACGCGTGATCTTTAAATATATAAACGGCTCAGAGCCGAGCAGATGAACTTAAATTTGACAACAACATACTTCATTGCAAGTTACTCTTTGGCATGAACTGGGCAGCTCTTCTCCGCAGCTTTAGGTTGTCTAGACTCGAACGCAATTACTCGTTCTCGCCCATCATCATCTGTTTGTAATAAAGCACTGCGAATGGCAAAATCCGATGCGCCACAAACGACGCTGTAAGGCTATTTTGGATTTGGCAGTGCCAGAACCGAAGCATGGATAAGACTATCCTTATCTGCTTGAAAAGCATAATACCCTGTGCAAGTTCAGCACCAATCTGTATCTTTTTAAACGAGATTAGCTGATGGCCTAGCCGTATCAGCGTAATTTAAGCTATATTTGTGTAAATAATTGGCGAGACCCAACTACTTACGCAAATACTTTTCGTTTTTAATAATCAGTAAATCTACTAAGCTTTTACCTTTGCGGGATCCGCTATGAGGCCTCGCTTCCCAATAAAGCATCCAAAGAACGGAATTACATCTGCGCCAAAATGCATTTAGATGCATTGGCATACAATTTATTTGTGTACATACACTCGCGCACTGCTCGCAAATGATCTATATGGTTTTCCACATCCGACTGACCCTGCTCCGCAAGGATATGGACAAAGATGTAATCATAATAAGTCTGTGCATAATCTCGATGAGGGCGGAACAGTTTCATCACTAGACGATTAAATGTTGCTGGGGCGATTGTGGCATAACCAATTACTCCCACAACATACCACTTGAAGTGCTGACCGTTGTAAGCGCTATTTCGCAAGCTCGCATGAGCAGTTAGGAATAACATTGACTAAGT
This sequence comes from Bremia lactucae, assembly GCF_004359215.1. Lineage (NCBI taxonomy): Eukaryota > Oomycota > Peronosporomycetes > Peronosporales > Peronosporaceae > Bremia > Bremia lactucae. Next base: position 91,382 of record NC_090622.1, on the reverse strand, counting down.
CAAGTGCACTGTACATTGACCATCCCACAAAATTGTTCTGGACAACATCCTTCCTAGGAATGAGGGTTTGTGCTGGTATAGTAGCAGCATTAAGATTATTATAAGCATGTACAATGCGCCATTTACCATTTGGCTTTTTGACACAAAATGTCGGTGTTGAATGAAGAGACTTACTCTCTCGTACCATTCCAGCCTTGTGCTTAGCAACGGAAGAAATCGTCAATGACGTCACACTGTTCCCTTAGTAAAGGCCGCTGTTGCATGACACAGTATTTGCTTCCTGGAACCAAGTCAATTTCTTGGCGGACACCTCTATCCGGGGGTAAAACAGATGGTGGATTGGAACTTATCACATTTTAAAATTCCTTAATCAAGGAACAAAATGGATCCGTGTTATTTTAAATGATCGTAGATCCACTCCGCGCACTAACCGCAGCTTTTGTGTCATTTAGGACAGTATCATCCTAAAGTGACGATCAGCTCAACTTAATCGTTGGTTGAATGACCACCATCTCAGATAAGTCGACAGCTTTTAAGGCTCGGTCACACTCACCAATAGACAATTTGTCTAGCTTTAAAAGAGCTTGTAACGAAGGGATTGCCGTAAGGCTAATTTCTCCCTCGGTTACCGGTTACGCCATTTACAAGCGTATGCAATTGCTCGCTCGTAATATTTGTGAAGGTATAGACGCTTCCCGCCTCCCCTGTCACGGGGTGGAGACAATACGTCTCTTAGAGGCCGGGACATTCACGTTCCCAAATTTGCCAGCCTGTATTAGTTCTGTACCAGAGCTGGTGTCTAATCCAACATCCGATAAGGAGTTAGGTAACATAATTTACTTGTCTAGCGACCCTATACGTGTCTTTTGACGTGCATCGGCGGGGTCTCATCCGAAATGCCCTGGCGAACCACCAATAGTGTCACTACTGACACTCAGTATAGCGCCACATTGGCCGACCACACTCGGTGGACTTAGACGTGCCACTCCACGTATCTCAGGGATATTACACCCTTAAAAACTCGGTCTTAGGCCTACAAGCTTTCAGCATTCAGTAAATCGTTATTACAACGAGTGTCACTCGACGTAGTACGTGCCATTCCTCTCTCTTTTCTGAGCGGGCTCAGAACTAATGTTTACAGCATTGAAGTTTACTAACTCAGACATTGGAATATCTAGAACACTGACAGATTCAGTTAGTATTCCGCGCCAATAGCGCTTTTGTTGTCTAGTAAAGGTGATTTCATGACTCTTGAAAACGTTGCTAGAAACATTGCACATGGTGCCTAAGGCCTTAGGACTCCAATTGATCCATGGCTCATGGCATTCAAATCAGGCCATACCAAGGATGAGATCATATCTCGAATCCAGATCAAGGACAAGATAGCGTTCCATACGGTCAAAGTCAAGAAACTTTATGCCTAAGTTCAATGGAACTCTAGAACAATGACAGGAGTCCATGATAAGCCCATACAATTGAACCTAATAAACCTATAGTCGCTAAGAGATTAGCGATTGTATCACCTTCATGCGCTTTAAGCGCCTCAACGTATTGTTGATTTCTCTCAAAGGAAAGACGTCGAGCATAATTGCTAGACGCTCCTGAGTAAATTCCATGGCTTATTAAAGCCCTTCACAGTCGCTTGAGCGACGTACAAGCCAGGCTTGTACTCACACCCCGTGCCATTACACGCCGAGCTTATTGGGGCTAGGTCGTGTTTACCCTCACTTTTTAGAGATCTAAAAAGCCTGTGTCTTTCCCCAGTAAGGCGCCCCGCACCTACTGGGTATCGACATTTTCCGGCACCGCACCAGATTATTAGTATTGGTCGAAATTGGTGCTCTTTCGAGTCTTTCGCGTATTTCGTAGGGGACGGGCCGGACGTAAATGTTTCGTGATTCCGCACACAAAACATCTACCGATGTTCTTATGCTGCTCCACAGCTTGAAAAGCGTCCTCTTCTTCCTCAATGAGGCTTAGATCCATACTTTACGGTCTATTAGACCGTATTTATGTGCTCGAAGAGCTTGTCTAGAAAACAGGCGTACTCACACGAGCAGACTTGAAGTCGAACTCAGCGCGTAGCGCTACGGTATCTGCCTCTTCGAACGTAGCAGGATGGGATCGGAATAATTCCGTCTGGGCTACGCCTTCATTGAGACCCTCATAAAAAACTGTTCCGACAATTGCTTCTTGCACCGAGTCTTGATGCATAGATGCAATGAGAGTTCTCAACTCCTGAACAAAGTCCCTTCGGGTTCGTTTACCCTGTCGAGTCGCTAGGAGCCGTGCTCGCATGCGAAAAGCCTGATCAGGCGGTGCAAGCATGCTCGTCATTTGCTGTTTCAGCGAACCCATGAAGGGAAAGCGTCGTTTATGGACCAACTGCACGACAGTGCCCACTCCATTGGCCCTACCTCTGAGTTTAGAAATGGCAATATCCACCTTTCGCCGTATTGTTCAGACCAAGGCGTAGTCAATGGACATCTCCATCTGCTTGATCCGGAAATGGAGGTTCTCTCCCTGTTTTCCCTCAACTGTCTTTACATTGACAACTAGAGGGTGAACCTTATGGCCGATCAGGGAAGATTCATATCGCATGAGGGCTTCAAGCCTTGCATGCAGGACCTCTAGTCCTTCGGATGTAATGAACTCTTCACTTTTAAGCCCAAACAAAGCTGCTGAGCTTGTCACACGCTGTGCGTTGCGCCTCTGAAAGTTATGAAATCTCTCCCGTTTCAGTGAAGGCTTAGTCTTATGAAGCCTCATGCATAGATTGAGCACGGGGTGTAGCGGAGCTACCTCGCTCCTAAAGTCAGAGGAAGACTTTTAGACTCAGAGAGTCTATTAATTCTATATACTTATGGGTTTTACAACTCAGGGAGTCGTACAAGCTATTAAAGCTTAATGAATCCTAGTTCAAAGGACCCAGGGCTCGTAGAATCAAGTGGCAACTAGTGCCCTGTAGTAAGTACCTTAGGAAGGCTTCTATCTCTCGCAGATCAATGCGCAAGCCTTAGGAAGGCACTATACGCTTTAAGACCAAAAGGAGAGCTGCACTTTATTTAATTATTTTATTTAATTTTACCGTAGCTAATTTAAAAATAGATTTCGGCCGCCGGATACAAATCTGGCGGCAACCACATTTGTTACCCATAATAAATGGGACTTTAGTAATTAAATAATTTAGAATAGGATAAAAGGGTATTTACCCATAAAGTAAATGTACCACAATAACGGTTTTCCAACCAACGTGTGCCGCATTACACTAGCTCTATGACAATTTTGCTTGTAACGGGGCACCTTTCACTAGTACCGATCAGTACTAGTTAATCTTACACTGGTTACAGCTCAGGTGAGATGCCTCGAATCTTCTTGTACACAAAGGTACAGAGGCAGACTTAATGAAACTACGGGTGTTTAGCTTCAAGGTCTAGACTAAGCCTTTACGATAGAGAAAAAGATAAATCTATTAATAGAGGGAAGCGGTATAGGCACACACCCTTTTGGTATTTTGGTATAGCCACACCCCTCTGTAACGGGGCGTATCGTTACATGAAATTAACACTTAAAGGTTGTTAATTAATATATTATCTAAAAGGTAGATAATATTTGGAGGATATTATTTTATGTAGTAATGTCCTGAATTCTTATCCATAAATAGTATAGACCATTATGTCTATTTATTCCGCAGACTAATCAGCTGCGAAAGTAATCAAAGAGAGAGTTACGAGATAAGATAGATAAGAATTCATTTACATGTTTAGTATTAGTTTATAGTTAAGTCAACATTTACAAAGATAGATTAACAAGACACTTAACTATATTAATACAGTTTTCATTTTACCCTCTTAAGCTAACTTGCCTTAAGAGAAGTCTTCCTCTATACGTACAGTGTACGTCACCTAACGAGAGGCACCACTCACATCTGAAGCAGTGTGAAGTGGACTTGTACTGAAACAGTACAAGTCGCAGTGCCCCGTTACACCTGGTAGCACTTTGTAGTCCGTCCAAGGACCACA
>NC_090622.1:51700-74390 GCF_004359215.1 Bremia lactucae | reverse complement strand
TCTCATTCGAAGGCTCATAATCAGCCGCCTGACGGGTATCAGGCGACTGTTCCATCCTCCCCGAGTCGGCCATTTCGTCCGACTCGCACTCATAATCGACCTCTAAAGAGGGGTCGTACTCACGTGGTGAATCACCACGTGCACTCGCAACACCAAGTGTTGTGCGAGTGGAAGACACTACGGTAGACGGAACGTCTACCGCAAGAGATAACAATGCGTCACCCGCGGCTGCACGAACCGCAGCCGAAGGTTCAACACTATCCTCACCCCGCATGAATTGTTCCTTCATGCGATGGAATTTAAAATGATGGATCTGACCAATCAAAATCATTTTAAAAATTAAGTGGTCATTTAGCGACCACTCCACCTAATGACATTCAGAGTGATTGTCGTTTAAGGGAGGGGTGATGTAACGGGGTGTATCGTTACATGAAATTAACAATAAAAGATTGTTAATTAATATTATCCAAAAGGTAGATAATATTTGGAGGAAATTACTTTAAATAGTAATTTCCTGAATTCTTATCCATAAATAGGTATAGACCATTATGTCTATTTATTCCGCAGACTAATCAGCTGTAGAAGTAATCAAAGAGAGTTACGAGATAAGATAGATAAGAATTCATTTACATGTTTAGTATTAGTTTATAGTTAAGACAACATTTACAAAGATAGATTAACAAGACACTTAACTATATTAATACAGTTTTCATTTTACACTCTTAAGCTAACTTGCCTTAAGAGAAGTCTTCCTCTATACGTACAGTGTACGTCACCTAACGAGAGGCACCACTCACATCTGAAGCAGTGTGAAGTGGACTTGTACTGAAACAGTACAAGTCGCAGTGCCCCGTTACACCCTCCCCATCTGCATTGAATATAGACGTCATATAAAATATTTACACTGTATGGTCATTCCACAGCATCCAAAAATTAACAGTAATTCCTTTTCAATCGTCTATAGATCCCCAAATCACATTTGGGAACCGATAAAGCCAAACCCCTTAAGTTGTCTATTTCTGCATTTATGAGAGTTGGGTAATGGTAGCAACTTGTTGATGATTAGAATTCATATTGAGAAACCTTTATGCAGGCCTTCCTAGCTTCAGTAGCTAAATAGGCCTGCAAAAGGATTTTTCAATAATTGTGTAATTTCTTTGTTCAATATCAAGATGCTTTCTCAACAAAGAAATTACGAGCGAAAGCCGACAAAGCTGAAATATAAGGAAGTTGTGGCTTGCTTGCGCCCATGGTCGGTACAAAGAAAACCACTGTGGTTCGCCAATTTGAAAGGTCAGTATGCACTTCCGCAAAAGTTGGCATAAGTAAAGTAAATTAAATTCATCCTTAGCTTGACAGCCAAAGACTAACTAACATGCATGCGCAAGAGCACACTCCGACCCTTGTCACTTATTTACAGTCAACTTCTCCCTCGTGATCGATTTGCTGCTCTTTCTTTTCGCTCCTCTTCTACTACTAAGCTTATTATATTAATAACTAACTAAGTATGGCGCCTCCTTGTGCACCGCACATCGCGTCTTGTAACGATTGGCGGGGTAGAATTAGACTAAAATAATCCAATCAATAGAGCTAATGTCTAATTGCATCAATATCATTAACTTGAGCAATATTGGAACTATTTAAGTCAAAATTAGTATAGATAATAATTTTGCACTTCTACATTTATTTCCTCTCATAGGTAATAACTTATAATTCATCTTATACGAAATAATACTTATGTAATGGAACACATTGTTACAATTCGAGCAAACATCACGCTAGCCAACAATGATAGAGCGCCAGCGGATTCTACAGAGACGGCGAGAGCTGCGCAAAGCCAAAAAGGATAAAGCTAAGCATTTCAAAGCGCAAAAGAAGCTAGCGCGGCATGAAAAAAAGGCGGAAATTGTAGCTAGAATTCGTGCAAAACGCGTTGAGGCGCAGAGCAATGGCAACAGTGGCGAGGACGGTTGCTGGCTTTGCGGCGAGACGTCGCATCGTAAGCAAAACTGTCCCAATCGCTCAGCCGGCGATCTTAACAAGACGTGCTTTCAATGCCGGCGTCGTGGCCACACGTCACAGAACTGCCCGCAGAACGGCGATACTGGCGTCTACGGTCTGCTTAAGCAACAGACAGGCGTCTGTTTCAACTGCGGCGACGTTGGCCATGTTCTGCGTGACTGTTCCAAGCCAGCGGAAAACGGAGGTGCCACGTACGCCACGTGTTTTGTATGTAGTCAGCAGGGACATCTCAGCAGCAAATGCCCGCAGAATATGCAGGGCGTTTACCCCAAAGGCGGTTGTTGCAAACTTTGCAAGAGCATCGAACATCTGGCTCGCGACTGCCCAAACAGCAAAATTTCGCTCAATAGTTGTGATAGCGAGAAGATGAATAAAAAAATCATTTTCGCCGATGAAGACGGGACAAACCTCGATAACGGCAACACGACTGGCGACGCACTTGATTCTCACGAGCTTGGCTGGGACGATGAAAACAATGATGGAAATTTTAAGCAGGCTGTTGAACATAAAAGCATGAAAAGCAACACAACGCATCCTAAGCGAGTAATTTTCTAATTCAACTGATGAAAATTCATAGATGGCTAACACTCATTGGGTCTTCTTGGGACTTGGGCTTTTGAGGTCTTCCGGACTAATATTATTCTTGCGCAGCAGCTCGAAAAATTCCTCGTCATAGCGATCTGTCTCAGGATTTGCCACACGCGGGCCATGGTTTGGGTATTTATCCTGATAGCGTTTCAGCATGCTCATGTGCAATTCGTTCCAGCTTACGTTATCATCAAGATTCTCTTTATCCTTCTTGTCACGCAACTCCTGTTCCACCTTGCGCAACCCATCAAACAGCTCCTTGGTCGGGTTTGGCTTCTTTTTTTGATGTTTGTTTTCATCCATCCGAACAAGGCGATCACCATCAGTCACAAGTTCCTCGATTTCTTCTTCCTCGGAGCTTTCAACTGTCAATTCCGGCGATAAATGAGGCCGCTGTTGTTGACTCTCCTGCGCTGCCGCCTCGTTGTCCAGCTGCCGATTGAACCATCTTGCGGCAAAAAAAATCACCAGTAAGGCCACGTAGTACTTCAGCACAGGTGTCAATATAGCAACAAACTCCCACAGCGAACGTGGCGGTGGCGGCAGCTCCAACGTGGGCTCGTCCATTCTATCGTATTTAAAAACCCGACTGACAGTTGTGATTTAATTATTCAATTTCTAAACCGTGTGAACTTTTGTGCAAAGTACCGACAAAACTCTATCGCCTGCAGAGGACACTATGCAAAAGTAGGTTGTGTTCGCTTCCGCCTTCACAACGCGCTGCTGCCATCAAGTAGATAAAGCGACTTATCTCATGAGACTGCGTGCTTAGATCTTTAGATTCGAAGCGTGAAGCAGTATCCAACTCTTCTTATTGACGTGTTTGGGACAAGTGAGGTGCATTTGGTGTTGGGATTGTCGCAGGCGGCGAGTTCTTTTGAATACTAGCTGAATAAGAGCTTATCCAGAGTACGGCTGTGTTCGCCATATGCGGCATATGGCTTAAGCCGTACAGTATGTACATTAGTGCGTGACGAACTCCTTGCGGGTTTGTAGGTATGGCATTCTGAAATATTTATCCGTCATGAATGTTGCTGTAAAAGTTGCAGAATTACTTTTGTACAAATTTTGCAGATCGGCGTGTCCACTAAATATTTTTTTTTACTAAAGGAAAATTATAAATATCGTTTCCTATAAGAGGAGAAAAACAGAAATACAAAATTATTCTCCTTTGTTAGTTTTGACTTAATAATTCCAATATAACCAAACTTGGTAATATAAGGGCAACATCTGTTGATTGGTTGATTTAAGTTTGAATCAAGCCCGCCAATCGTTACAAGACACGAATGGGCGGTGCGCAAGGGGGCGCTATACATAGTTAGTTATGACATTAGCTCTTTTGATTGGTTGATTTAAGTCTAAATCAACCCCGCCAATCGTTATAAGACACGGTTGTGCGGTGCGCAAGGAGGCGCCATACTTAGTTAGCTATTAATATAATAGGTTCAACAGTAGATAGAAGATCGTTACGTAGGAAACTTAATATATTAACACAGTTTTATTTGTTCTTTATTATAAAGCCTTAATCTAGATGTAACGGGGCACTGACGACTTGTACTGGTGAGTTACACCGGACTTGCCCTTCAATTGATGATTGGTTAGTTTTTGTATTTCTAATCATATACACCTTTTTTGGGTGCACAGGACAAGACCACTGTAACGTGGGTGTACTTTGGATGATTTGTCGGTCCCGGGTATTGAATCCGGGACCTCCCGGTCCTGAAGTGAGTGGCGGACCACTGCACCACCAGGATCGGTAACGACTTGTACTGGTGCCTCACGTTACTGAGTACACCAGTACGTGCAAAAAAAAATTTTCTTTAAAACACTTGCTTTAAATAGGGTTTAAGTAAAGTGTATTAATATAATTAAGTTCTTCTGCTTCTACCTATTTTATACAAATTTAATTATAATCTAATGCAAAACATGTAATGATGTCATATCTGTCTCACTCTTTGCGCGCCTCCAGTGCTGACTGGACCGCTGAGCAAATTAATATAATGACCTATATCTACCAACGCATAAGTTTTTCGAATATAAATATGTAAGAAGATATTCTCCAAATGTTATCTACCTTTTACATAATATATTAATTAACAGTTTCACAAATCTTATTCATGTAATGATATACCCAGTTTTCATCATCCCTGTAACGGGGTGTATCGTTACACGAAATCAATATTTAAGGTTATTAATTAATATATTATCTAAAAGGTGGATGATATTTGGAGAAAATTACTTAACATGGTAATATTATAAAAGCTTATCCATTGGTGGATATAGAACATTATATCTATTATCTCCAAGGTCCAGTCACCGCTGGACGCGCGCGAAGAGAGAGACAGGTAAGACTTTATTACATGTTATGTATTAGTTTATATTTGAATTAGTAATAAATAGATAGCAACAGAAGAACTTAATTATATTAAATACAGCTTTATAAAACCCTCTTCAAAGTAACTGTTTCAAATAGTCTTCCGCAGCACGTACTTGTGTACGTGAAGTGACGTGAGGCACCACTCGCACTGATCCAGGGCGAAGTGGACTTGTACTGAAGCAAAACAAGTAAGTAGTGCCTCGTTTCACCTGGTAGCACTTTGTTGTCCGTCCAAGGACCACAGTTCCATCATCCGACATGTACAGGTTAGATAAATATGAAATACGCATCACGTTTCGCGTGATAGCTACTTCTTTCAAGACATCCGGTCGAACGAATAAGTTCGACCGTAGGGAACGATGCCATCTTGGCCATGCTGTCTGCTTTGGACAGAGATGCCCTCCATTCAGCCATCGCCAAGTTTATACAACATGAAGTTGACGAGGCGAAGAAGGAGGTAGCCTTGCTTAATCAGCAAGGCAACAGGCAGGACTGTTGAGATTACAATAGGTACAGACAGACCCCTGTACCTCGAATGACGCACACGCGTCGTCCCGAAACTTCAAAGATAGCCATCTCTAAGTATAGGGGAGTTGAAGAAGACTCCCTCTTAAGATGGTTTGTCGAGTTGGACGATGCCATAAGGGCTCATCACATCGTCGACGAGCAAATGCAAGTCACATTTGCTCCGTCAAATTTGCGCGACCCATATGTCTTTGGGTCGCTAGAGGCTTATAAAGCCCGGCTCAAACAGACATTTGAACCACCAAGGGCTGAGTTGAGAGCTCGTTCAAAGCTTCTGAAACTCAAGCAAGTGTTCACGCGTATGCCCAGCACACGAATTTTAGCGAGTTGTATCACAAACAACTCAGTATATGAACACACGTTGATAACGGTGTTCATGCAAGGTCTTACAGATGGTCCCGTAAAGACCCACCTGTTCCGCTTGGAACTGGATACGCTTGAAGAAGCAAAATCCGTAGCGGAACAGGAGGACTTTAGCTTGAGACAGGCTTAAGCTAAAACGTCATCGTATCGTCCTCCAAGCCGACACGAGCTTGGGGGCCCAGAACCTTTCGACCTCTCGCACCCAAAGCGAAAAAAATCGCTTTTTGAACAATAAGCAATTGCAGAAATGCAATCGCTGTCAAAAGTTAGGACACTACGCTCATGAGTGTAGTGCCCCACGCCTAGTATCTAGAGATACTGAACGCAATTATGGACAAAAGGTTAAAAAGAGCAACGGTCGCAGGTCCGACGTTGTTGCGAAATCTTAACAACGAGGCGGACCGTAAAAAATCGGTCGAGATCTGTAGGGGTGCAACGCTCTACTGATCCAGCAACCTCAAGAGAATCTGCAAATCTCTTGACAAAAGTTGCTTCAGACACACAGTCATTATGTGTCTCTGCAACTGGCAATGAGGTATCCCTCATCACCTTCAAATTAAAAGTGACAAATAATTTGTCACTTAGAGCCCCAGTGGACTGAAGGGCATCGCATAACTTTATTTGTCGCCAGTCGCAGAGGGTATTAGGCTCACATATGTTCAGCGCGACATCCCTCCAACGAGGATTACGGTGCGTCTAGCGATAGGCGCATCGATGACATTGATGAAACTTTTAGTGAGATTACACAAAACGTTAAACGATTTTCAGTATGATGATGATATCATCGTACTGGATTCGGATGACAAATTTGATGTCATCCTAGGTTTACCTTGGCCCAGAAGTATTAGCCAAGAATCAGCTGGCAGCATCGATTCGTACAGATGCCTGCCACTTGTTCATCAGATGGTCATCTGATGAACTTCTTAAAGCGTCCACAAGCGTGTGGATGTACTACGAGTGAGTGCGATGGCCTCACATGTGGAATGATCGTTAGTTCGACTGCACAAGATCACAGAGTGATTACTGACCACACTAGGGAGTCAGCTGCCGGGGGCTATCCAAATGCACAGGCAGCGCCGAAGGTCCACCACTCGAATAATTCGAGTGGATTGAGACATGAGTGTACGGCTAGCGGGCGACATTCAAAGATTATACCGGTTGTCCAAATGGGTCAACACGATGATCCTACGTCGAGTAGACAGTCGACCGTAGAGGACCCGACTGTGATAGCGCAATCATAGTCGGAAGACGTTGAGGTAATAAGTCCCCAAGTACTTGAAAAGAAATCTTTTTAGATAGTTGATGCTGAAGTTACTAGAATTCAGCATCCCGAGGGATTAATCCCTCGACAGCCTGTGGATAAATCCCAGGAAGAAACCGAGTCATTGAATGTCTTAATTAATGACAGATCAAGAATAGGCGCTCATACTCTTGGTCTGTATGCGCCTCCGTAGTTAACTTCGGAAATAACTCAACTACCAACACCTAAAACCTAAGTGGTTCTTGAGAGATCTGAATAGTATTAGATTCAAGTAGATCTGCGTTCTCGTCACAGAGGACGAATATGTAACCGATATTCGGTCAGCGGTATTTTTTGCAGAGAACGAACGGTTTCTCAGCAGCTCATCGATGGACGAAAGTGTCCTCGATGTGAAGATTCGGATTGAGAGATATACTACTCAATCCTTGAAGTCACTTAATACAAATCCTTTATACAAGAATTTGATTGATTTCGAGGATGTAATCTCTGTAGCAGCTCCATGCGAGTTGCCTACGAATAAAGGCACTCGTCATGAGATCGAGCTTAAACCGGGCTCGAAGTACTGTGTCATCAAGAAGTAGCCACTGCCTCGTGAACAAGTACTTGCGATCGATAAGTTCTTTATCGATCGATTAAAGCAGGCCATGTAATAGAGTCAACCCCTCCACCTAGCTTTACGACCTTTTGTGTGCGAAAGGCTACAGACGGGCGGCGGATAGTGCACGCATTCAATAAACTGAATGCTGCAACGGTACCGGCTCAAACGCCGATACCTAGAAAATACGGTATCATCGATGGTATGTCTAAGAGTACCATCTTATCGTCTATGGATCTGATGGATGAATTATATCAGATCCTTATGCGTGAGGGGAACTACGGTACACAGCAGCGAGCACTTCCAGTGGGATGCTCTGGGGATGGCTAGTAATGCCACAGGGGCTTAGTAATGTCTCTGCAACATTCAACAGATTCGTAACGACTCTGTTGAGACCAGTGCAAGAATTCGCACCGAGTAAGTTCGACGATGTAATTGTCCATAGCCGGGCTATTGACAGAAAGACGGACGTGGATGTTCATAAAAGTCGCGCTCGTCAGGTTCTTACACTTATGCGAAAACATAAGCTGTACGCAAACCTCAAGAAGTGTATATTCGTTGCAAGCGAGGAGCAATTTCTTGGGTGGATCGTCGGAAAATACGGCGTGCGCCCAGATCCCGAAAAGATCAAGGCAATTACTAACTGGCCAGTTCCAGTCAATGTCAAGAGACTTAGAAAGCTTCTTGGCTTAGCGGCGTACTTGCACAAGTACTCCCGCAATTATGCCGATATGACAGTTTTTTTCTCTCTTCTCTTGAAAAAGACGAAGAATAGTTATTGAGCGCTGATTGTCAGCGTTCGTTTGAAGTCATCAAGCAAAGCTTGATGCAATCGCCCATCGTGGCGATTGCAGATCAAGACAGACCATTCCATGTGGTCTGTGACGCCAGCGATTTCGCTATCGGCTGCGCGTTAATGCAATACGATACAGACGGCGCGGAGCGCGTCGTCTGTTACCAATCGCGCCCGCTGCAACCAGCTGAGCGCAATTACTCAGTGCATGATAAGGAACTTCTTGCGATGAAATATGCATTGGCTAAATTTAGGGTCTATCTCTTAGGAGATCGACCGCTCATCGTATATGCGGACCATGCGTCATTACGCACGGCCGTACAATCCCACACCTCTCGCAAAGATGGCGAGGTGTCTATCCTTCATCGCGGAGTATAATTTCTCCGTCGAATATAAATCAGGACGACTTAATGTCGTTTTTGATGCGTTATCACGCCGACCCAATTCGAGTCAGCAGTGCACTCCAACAGTGAAGATAATTCCACTGTTGCGATACTCACTACGAGTGTCTTAGTTGATGACGCAAAGAAAGCCTACAAAGAAGATAAGGACCTTCTATATTTTATGGACCAATAAATGAATCCATCCGATAAATCTTTTAAAGATTTACCGGCTTTATATCGATTGTTACCCGATCGATACACAACACGTAACGGCTTATTGTATTACACAGCCGTTACCGGCGACACCCCACGTGTCGTCGTCCCAACTCACAACGATTTGCGCTTGCGCATCATGTATGAGGGTCACGATGCTCCAACAAGTCGACATTGTGGACTGGAGAAGACTTATCTCACAGCAAGTCGCGACTTTTACTGGCCCCACCAGTATCAGTTCGTGCGCAAGTACATTCGTTCTTGCAGTGTATGTCAACGGGTGAAGCCTAGCCCTATATCCCGTGCACCTCTTCAACCTCTACCACTTCCGGCAGAGTGTTAGCAGTCCGTATAGATGGGCTTCGTCTTCGGATTTCACGAAGACGACCACAAAAACAATGGAATCTTTGTTTTTGTAGACAGAATCAGCAAAATGGTACATCTTGGTGCAATACCAGAGTCGATTACGGCTCCGGGTTGTGCCGTGTCTTTATCGACACGGTATTCAAACTCCACGGTTTACCTGTAAGCTGGTCTCGAAAAGAGATTCACAGTTGACGGCGGAGTTCTGGCAATCCGTGTTCCGATAGATCGGAACACGACTGGCTATGTTGACATCCGATCACCCAGAAACGGATGGTCAAACACAACGCGTAAATCGCGTCCTTGAAGAGATACTTCGAGGTTACGTCCAATCGTATCCGAATTGGAGCGACCAATGGTCGGATTCATCATCAATAATTCGGTGCTTGCGTCTACAACGCATACACCGTTCTTTGTAAATGGCTTACGCCATCCTCGCATACCCACCCGATTAGAGGGATCCTCTAGTTTAAGGGAGGGGGGACTCGCACGAGCAAAACCATTTCTGACTCATGCTCATCACCCGTCGAAGTTAACAACGACGCGAGTGATGTCGATGTCGAAGAAATTGACATCGAAGACGAGAATAATCTCATGGCAGTGCACATAAAGCGTACTGAAAAAGACAAAACAAATGAGTCAGCAGAAGAATTTCTGCTGGCTCGAGAAACAGTAGTCTGTTTTGCACCGAAGTCCATTGCTAACGCAGTGGACCGTCAGAAACGGAAAGCAAACATAGAAGAGCAAATAGTCTTTCATTTAAGATTAATGACCTAGTGGTACTCTCTGCGGTAAACCTTCCCAAGCGTGTAATTACTAATGTGGGTAGCGGTAAACTACTACCCAAGTTCATTGGGCCTTTCCGTATACTGCATCGCAGAGGCAATGCGTAACAATAGAATTGCCACGTAGAATGCGTTCGCATCCTACGTCTTACGTTGGTCGGCTCCGCCCGTACCATCAGTTAGCGGTTTCTTCCGAGGACGGATCTGACCACCCTTTCAAATTCCCTAAGAGATTCTTGTGATTTCGAACTAGATTCTCATAGGGAATCTGGAGTTTCTCATGCTGGTTCCGAATATTCTCGAAACAACGATGAGCTGACGACAGCTCATCACGAAGAGCATGATATTTCCGTACGTACTCCAACATGGAGTAAGCACTCTTCGAACGGTCTTCCAACCGCTCGATATGGTGAGCCTGCACCGTCTGCTCCAACGCGCGATGCTTGCCGCGCTCGTGGTCAAGTCCCTCCTCCAAATTATGGAGGAAGTGATCGATTTTGTTGATCCTCGTCATTAGATCCGACGCACGGATCGGATCTAATTTTCCCTCCTCCACCACAACCATTGGTGGATTCCCACGGTGATCAACGTTTCCTTCTGGAACGTATCCAGAACCACCGTGATGTGAAGGGCAGCGAACGAGCTATCTTGTTCGCTGGCGCGGTTATCCACCTCCACATGACAGCTGGGATGTAAATCGATTGCAAAACGTCAATCGCATCCCGCATCTCAATAGAGATGCGAGCCCTTCCCCAGGGCGAAGAAAGGGAATAGACATAACCTTTATCTCTTTTCGTCTTGTCAACACATCACGGATAGGGATCAGCCCACGTGAGGCATGGAAGCCCAGCCTCACGTGACAGCCGATGCAATTTATACTTTGCACCGGTTGGGATTCGGTTTTCAAACTTAACGCGAATCGCATTAGTCCTTGAAGCCAGGCTTCGCGTCCAATGTCTTTGACATAACGAATGAGCGCGCTCCAGGCTTGCATCAGCAAGACTTTATCTCGCTTATTGCTGCCACTAAACCATCGATGCTTAAGAAAAGCATCGAGATAAAATCATCCTCAGCGCGAAAGTTCGTCGCGCTGGGATCAAGGCCATGTAGCTTTGTCGCAATAAATAGGGGATATTTATTGTGAGGAGTAGTCTCTCCAGACAAGCTATTGATTAGCCGTTCTGGCAAAGCCACGGCTTCTTCTCAGAAGCGAAATGAGACATTTTAGTGTCTTCACTCCCCCGAGTGGTACCCGCTGAAGCAGGGATACCAGAAGAACTTTTATTACGATGCCTTGCGCCATCGTCATCACCTTGCACAGAAACAGGTGCAGGTGACCATAAGAGAGACGGAACGGGCGACGAGGGATCATCCTCATCATTGAAATCAAATAGACTATTAACTCGTCATTCAGCATGAGCCCTCTCATTCGAAGGCTTATTGTCAGCCGCCTGACGTCTATCAGGCGACTGTTCTATTCTCCCTGAGTCGGCCATTTCGTTTGACTCGCATTCGTAGTTGACCTCCAAAAAGGGGTCGTATTCACGTGATAAATCACCACGTGCACCCGCAACATCTAGTTTTGTGCGAGTAGAAGATACTACGGCAGACGTTCCGTCTGCCGCAAGAGATAACAGTGCGTAACCCGCGACTGCACGAACCGCATACGAAGGCGCAGCACTATCAACACCCCGCATGAATTTGTTCTTCATGCGATGGAATTTAAAATGATGATTCTGACCAATCAACATCATTTTATAACTAAGTGGTCACATAGTGACCACTCCATCTAATGACAGTCAGAGTATTTGTCGTTTAAGGGAGGGTGATGTAACGAGGTGTATCGTTACATGAAATTAACAATTAAGGTTGTTAATAAATATATTATTTGAAACGTAGATAATATTCGGCGAATACAATTTATATAGTAATGCTCGGAAATCTTTTGATAAATAGGTATAAGCCGTTGTATCTATTTATTCCGCAAACTAATCAGCTGTAAACGTAACCTATCAGAGAGAGACAGATAAGATTTCAATTGCATGTTTAGTATTAGTTTATAATTAAGTTAGCATTATCAGATAGAAAGAAGAGATACTTAACTATATTAGTACACTTTTCATTTAATCCTCTTTAAGGTAGTTGTGTTAAAGAGTATTCTTTTTCTGCAGGTACTAGTGTACGTGAAGTAACGTAAGGCACCACTCGCAACTGAAGCAGTGCGAAGTGGACTTGTACTGAAGCAGAACAAGACGCAGTGCCCCGTTACACTCATTTACAACTGTTTAAGAATTTTCTGATAGTTGATTTCAAATGGCATAAAATTTGGGAATCCACAACCCCCCCCCAGTTTTCGCTAACGAGCCCCCTTGTAACGGGTTAAAGTTGCCCTAATGTTACACAGTCCCCGTTAAGTACACTTGGTGTACTTAAGAGGATGGTCAATCACTTGAATAAAGTATTTAGACCCACCACTCGGGCGTGGTTCAAATTTTTGACCAACCCTAGGATGAGCTGAGACATGAGCAGGGCTCGGAGCGAGGCTCTCAACAGGACTGTTGAGATGCTCTCTGCCCGGCCGCATCAGCCGAGGCCCATTCGGATGAACCCGCCCAAGTTCGATATTACTGCAGTGCACACGATTGTCCACTGGCTTTTAGCCATGGAGGCATGAGCAGGATCGGAGCGAGGCTCTTAACAGGACTGTTGAGATGCTCTCTGCCCGGCCGCATCAGCCGAGGCCCATTCGGATGAACCCGCCCAAGTTCGATATTACTGAGTGCTCTTTAAGAAAACGATTCGCGCCATGTACCAACCGTCGAATAACGAAGTGTTGCATCAGGCGCGCTTCTTTGGGGCACGACAGGCGAAGCGATCCCTGCAAGAGTATGTGCAAGAGATGCGCTCGCTGTCGGCGTCCATAACCGTAGGTCCGATTCCGGAGCACATTAAGGTGCCCACGTTTATGAACGGACTACGGCATGGCCCATCGCGACAGGCCCTTTTCAGAAAGGTGCCGTCGACGATGGAAGAGGCAATCCAAATTGCCTTAGTTGAGGAGCAATCCTACAACAGTGCCTCGGCGACAGCTTGGTATAAGCCGTCGGCCGAGAGGACAGATGCCACTCCTATGGAGTTGGGCAATGCAGACGTGGTCTGTTTTAAATGCGGCAAGCGCGGCCATATGATGGCTCGCTGCTATGCCAGGGTCCCTGCTGGGGCAAAAATGCCCAGCAAGAGGACTCCCTTCCCAAAGGGCGATGGCAAGAACCAGCGTGCGAGACGCATGAGTTCTGCATCGACCACTTAGGGGCCGGGATATTCAGGAGCGCAGTCGGGGCGGGATGCTCTACTGACGCGGCGTAGAATTCGACGTCATGCTTGTATTAGCACCAAAGGCATGATTTTCGATTGCTTCTTTATTTATATTCGGAACTATTAACTTGGGGTGTTGCTTCTGCTGAGGTCTCAAATCGTGGTGTCGTACTTCCACTGTTGGCTAATATTTATCAAATTTGTCGAAGTTACCGTATTGACGATGTTCCGCTGCCATCAACCGGAAACATATACTTTACTCAGCATTTAAGTATCATATTCAGTGTAACGGGGCACTACGTCTTGTACTGCTCCAGTACAAGTCCACTTCGCCTGCTTCAGTTGCGAGTGGTGCCTCACGTCACTTTATGTACACTAGTACGTGGAGAGGAAGACTTCTCTTCAAAACTTTTGCTTTAAAGAGGGGTAAATGATAACTGTAATAATATAATACAGTTTCTCTTCTTTCTATCTTTTAATGCTAACTTAACTATAAACTTATACTAAACATACAATCGAAATCTTATCGCTCTCTCTCTCTTTGTTTACGTTAACAGCTGATTAGTCTTCAGGATAACTAGATGTAATAGCCTGTACCTATTTATGGATAAGATTTCTGAACATTACTATATCAAGTAATATCCTGCAAATATCCTTTACCTTTTAGATAAAATATTAATTAACAACCTTTAAGTGTTTATTTCATGTGACGATACTCCCCATTACATCACCCCTCCCTTAAACGACATCACTCTGACTGTCATTGGGTAGAGTGGTCACTACAAGACCACAATGAAATCGATGTTGATTGGTCAGAACCATCACTTTCTATTATATTCATGGTTAAAAAGTCCATGCGGTCAGCGAATAGTACGGAATCTTCGGCTAGGGTGCATGCAGCCGCCGGCGCAAGAGTTATTGTCACTTGCGGCAGACGTTTCGTATGCTGTAGTATCATCTTCTCCCGCAACACTATATATTTTGCGGATGCACCACGTGCATGCGACCCCTTTTTGGAGGTCGACTATGGATTCTAGTCGGACCAACTGGCCAAATCGGGGGCAAAACAGTCGCCTGATCGTCGTCAGGCGGCTGACAATGAGCCTTCGAATGATGGGGCTCAATCTGATAGACGTGCTTATAGCGTTCGCGATAGCATGTTTGGTTCCGACGATGAGAATGATCCCTCATCGCCGGCACCGTCTCCCGCGCGGTCACCCGCACATATTTCTGCGCTTGGTGATGACGATGGCGTAAGCCATCGAAAAAAAGAGTTCTTGTGATACCCCTGCTTCAGTGGGCACCACTTAGGGGATCGTAGAAACTTAAATGTCTCGTCTTGCCCCTGAGAAGATGCCGTGGCTTTTGACCGAACGCTTATCAACAGCTTGTCTAAAGATACTACTACTAACAATAAATATTCCCTATTTTTCACGACAAAGCTTCATGGCCTTGATCCCAGCGCGAAAAACTTTCGCGCTGAGGCAGAATTTTATCTCGATGCTTTTCTTAAGCATCGATGGTATAGTAGTAACAACAAGCGAGATAAAGTCTCGCTGATGCAAGCCTGTAGCGCGTTCATTCGCAATGTCAAAGACATTGGACGCGAATCCTGGCTTCGAAGATTAACGCGATTCGCGTTAAGTTTGAGAAACGAACTATAAACGGTGCAAGGTATAAATTGCATCGGCTCTCTCGTGAGGTAGGACTTCCATGCCTCATGTGGGGTGATCCCTGTCCATGTTGTGCTATCAACACGAAGCGAGCAAAAGGGGATATCTGTCCTCGGTTAATGATGATACCGGCCGATCCGATTAACGCAAGACGTAGGATGCGTTTTTCGCATACTACGTGGCAATTCTATTGTGTACGCGTTGCCTCTGCGATGCAGTACACGGAAAGGCCCAATGAATTTGGGTGTACTTTACTGCTACCTACATTAGTGACTACCCGCTTTGGTAAGTTTACCGTAGAGAGTAGTGCTAGGTCATTAATCTTCAATGAAAGAACATTTGCTCTTCCATGTTTGTCCGCATTCCGTTTCTGTAGGTCCACTGTGTTAGCAATGGAATCCTGAACGAAACGGATAACTGATTCTCGAGTTAGCAGAAACTCTTCTGCTAACTCATTTGTTTTGTCATTTTCAGTACGCTTAGTCTACTGCCATGAGATCACTCTCATTTTCGATGTCGTTTTCTTCGACATCGACATCACTCGCGTCGTTGATATTTTCGACGCGTGATGAGCATGAGCCAGAATTGGTTTTGCTCCTGCGAGTCCACCCCCCCTTAAACTAGAGGATCCTATAATTGGGTGGGTTAGCGAGGATGGCGTAAGCCATTCACGAAGAACGATGTATGCATTGTAGACGCATGCACCGAATTATTGATGACGAAGTCGACCATCGGTAAAAACTCGCTCCAATTCGGATACGATTGGACGTAACCTCAAAGTATCTCTTCAAGAACGCGATTTACGCGCTCCGTCTGACCATCTGTCTCTGGATTATCAGAAGATTTGACATAGTCAGCCGTATTGCGAGAGATCGAATTACGGACTGCCAGAAATCCGCCGTGAGCCGTGAATCTCTATTCGAGACTAGTTCACAGGGTAAATTGTGGCGTTTGAATACCGTGTCGATAAACAGTTCATAGGTAAACCGTGGAGTTTGAATACCTTGTCGATAAACACATGATCACAGCTCGGAGCCGTGATCGACTGGTACTGCAACAAGATGTACCATCAGGCTGAATCTGTTTGCAAAAACAAGGATGCGATTGCTTTTGTGATCGTCTTCGGTAAATCCGAAGACGAACTCCATAGATACGGACTGCCAACATTCTGCCGGAAGTGGTAGAGGTTGAAAAGGTGCACGGGATGAAGGGTTAGGCTTCACCCGTTGACATACCTCGCAAGCACAAATGTACTTGCACACGAACTGAAACTGACGTGGCCAGTAAAAGTCGCGACTTACTGTGAGATAAGTATTCTCACGTCCACGATGCCCACTTGTTGGTGCATCGTGACACTCATACATGTTGCGCAAGCGCAAATCATTCTGATTTGGGACGACGACACGTGGAATGTCGCCGGCAACGGCTGTGTAATGCAATAAGCCGTTGCGTGTTGTGTATTGATCGGATGACGATCGATATAAAGCCGGTAAATCTTTAAAAGGGTTATCGGATGGATTCATCAGATGATCCATTAAGCGCAGAAGGTCTTTATCTTCTGCGTAGGCTTCCTTATGTCATCAAACAAGGTTGATGACGAAACACTTGAAATGGGGCTGCAACAATGGGAAATTTTCACTGTTGGAATGCGCAGCCGGCTCAAAATTGGGTCGGAATGATAACACATAAGCGACGACATTAAGTCGTGCTGGTTTATATTCCACGAAGAAATTATACTCCGCGAAGAAGGATAGCCACCTCGCCATTCTTTGCGAGAGGTGTGGGCTATAACGGCCGTGCGTAATGACGCATGGTCTTAATATTAAACGTTCTATCTCCGAGGAGATATACCCTAAATGTAGCCAGTGCATTTTTCATGGCTGGAGTCCATTGTCATGCACTGGGAATTTGCGTTCAGCTGGTTGCAGCTGACGCGACTGGTAACAGAAGACGCGTTCCACGCCGACTGTATCGTATTGCATTAACGCACAGCCGATTGCGATATCGCTTGCGTCACAGACCACATGGAATGGTCTGTCTTGATCTGCAATCGCCAAGATGGGCGACTGCATCAAGCTTTGCTTGATACCTTCAAAGAAACGCTGACAATCAGCCACCATAGCCATTTCTCGTCTCTTTTCAAGAAACGAGAAAAGATGAACGGTCATATCGGCATAATTGCGGGAGTACTTGTGCAAGTACGCCGCTAAGCCAAGAAGCTTTCTAAGTCTCTTGACATTGACTGGAACTGGCCAGTTAGTAATTGCCTTGATCTTTTCGGGATCAGGGCGCACGCCGTATTTTCCGACGATCCACCCAAGAAATTGCTCCTCGCTTGCAACGAATATACACTTCTTGAGATTTGCGTACAGCTTATGTTTTCGCATAAGTGTAAGAACCTGACGAGCGCGACTTTTATGAACATCCACGTCCGTCTTTCTGTCAATAGCCCGGCTATGGACAATTACATCGTCGAACTTACTCGGTGCGAATTCTTGCACTGGTCTCAACAGAGTCGTTACGAATCTGATGAATGTTGCAGAGACATTACTAAGCCCCTGTGGCATTACTAGCCATCCCCAGAGCATCCCACTGCAAGTGCTCGCTGCTGTGTACCGTAGTTCCCCTCACGCATAAGGATCTGATATAATTCATCCATCAGATCCATAGACGATAAGATGGTACTCTTAGACATACCATCGATGATACCGTATTTTCTAGGTATCGGCGTTTGAGCCGGTACCGTTGCAGCATTCAGTTTATTGAATGCGTGCACTATCCGCCGCCCGTCTGTAGCCTTTCGCACACAAAAGGTCGTAAAGCTAGGTGGAGGGGTTGACTCTATTACATGGCCTGCTTTAATCGATCGATAAAGAACTTATCGATCGCAAGTACTTGTTCACGAGGCAGTGGCTACTTCTTGATGACACAGTACTTCGAGCCCGGTTTAAGCTCGATCTCATGACGAGTGCCTTTATTCTTAGGCAACTCGCATGGAGCTGCTACAGGGATTACATCCTCGAAATCAATCAAATTCTTGTATAAAGGATTTGTATTAAGTGACTTCAAGGATTGAGTAGTATATCTCTCAATCCGAATCTTCACATCGAGGACACTTTCGTCCATCGATGAGCTGCTGAGAAACCGTTCGTTCTCTGCAAAAAATACCGCTGACCGAATATCGGTTACATATTCGTCCTCTGTGACGAGAACGCAGATCTACTTGAATCTAATACTATTCAGATCTCTCAAGAACCACTTAGGTTTTAGGTGTTGGTAGTTGAGTTATTTCCGAAGTTAACTACGGAGGCGCATACAGACCAAGAGTATGAGAGCCTATTCTTGATCTGTCATTAATTAAGACATTCAATGACTCGGTTTCTTCCTGGGATTTATCCACAGGCTGTCGAGGGATTAATCCCTCGGGATGCTGAATTCTAGTAACTTCAGCATCAACTATCTAAAAAGATTTCTTTTCAAGTACTTGGGGACTTATTACCTCAACGTCTTCCGACTATGATTTCGCTATCACAGTCGGGTCCTTTACGGTCGACTCTCTACTCGACGTAGGATCATCGTGTTGACCCATTTGGACAACCGGTATAATCTTTGAATGTCGCCCGCTAGCCGTACACTCATGTCTCAATCCACTGACTTATTCGAGTGGTGGACCTTACGCGCTGCCTGTGCATTTGGACAGCCCCCGGCAGCTGACTCCCCAGTGTGGTCAGTAATCACTCTGTGATCTTGTGCAGTCGTACTAACGATCATTCCACATGTGAGGCCATCGCACTCACTCGTAGTACATCCACACGCTTGTGGACGCTTTAAGAAGTTCATCAGATGACCATCTGATGAACAAGTGGCAGGCATCTGTACGAATCGATGCTGCCAGCTGATTCTTGGCTAATACTTCTGGGCCAAGGTAAACCTAGGATGACATCAAATTTGTCATCCGAATCCAGTACGATGAAATCATCATCATACTGAAAATCGTTTAACGTTTTGTGTAATCTCACTAAAAGTTTTATCAATGTCATCGATGCGCCTATCGCTAGACGCACCGTAATCCTCGTTGGAGGGATGTCGCGCTGAACATATGTGAGCCTAATACCCTCTGCGACTGGCGACAAATAAAGTTATGCGATGCCCTTCAGTCCACTGGGGCTCTAAGTGACAAATTATTTGTCACTTTTAATTTGAAGGTGATGAGGGATACTTCATTGCCAGTTGCATAGACACATAATGACTGTGTGTCTGAAGCAACTTTTGTCAAGAGATTTGCAGATTCTCTTGAGGTTGCTGGATCAGTAGAGCGTTGCGCCCCTACAGACCTCGACCGATTTTTTACGGTCCGCCTCGTTGTTAATATTTCGCAACAACGTCGGACCTGCGACCGTTGCTCTTTTTAACCTTTTGTCCATAATTGCGTTCAGTATCTCTAGATACTAGGCGTGGGGCACTACACTCATGAGCGTAGTGTCCTAACTTTTGACAGCGATTGCATTTCTGCAATCGCTTATTGTTCAAAAAGCGATTTTTTTCGCTTTGGGTGCGAGAGGTCGAAAGGTTCTGGGCCCCCAAGCTCGTGTCGGCTTGGAGGACGATACGATGACGTTTTAGCTTAAGCCTGTCTCAAGCTAAAGTCCTCCTGTTCCGCTACGGATTTTGCTTCTTCAAGCGTATCCAGTTCCAAGCGGAACAGGTGGGTCTTTACGGGACCATCTGTAAGACCTTGCATGAACACCGTTATCAACGTGTGTTCATATACTGAGTTGTTTGTGATACAACTCGCTAAGATTCGTGTGCTGGGCATACGCGTGAACACTTGCTTGAGTTTCAGAAGCTCTGAACGAGCTCTCAACTCAGCCCTTGGTGGTTCAAATGTCTGTTTGAGCCGGGCTTTATAAGCCTCTAGCGACCCAAAGACATATGGGTCGCGCAAAGTTGACGGAGCAAATGTGACTTGCATTTGCTCGTCGACGATGTGATGAGCCCTATGGCATCGTCCAACTCGACAAACCATCTTAATAGGGAGTCTTCTTCAACTCCCCTATACGTAGAGATGGCTATCTTTGAAGTTTCGGGACGACGCGTGTGCGTCATTCGAGGTACAGGGGTCTGTAGCTGTTGTAATCTGAACAGTCCTGCCTGTTGCCTTGCTGATTAAGCAAGGCTACCTCCTCCTTCGCCTCGTCAACTTCATGTTGTATAAACTTGGCGATGGCTGAATGGAGGGCATCTCTGTCCAAAGCGGACAGCATGGCCAAGATGGCATCGTTCCCTACGGTCGAACTTATTCGTTCGACCGGATGCCTTGAAAGAAGTAGCTATCACGCGAAACGTGATGCGTATTTCATATTTATCTAACCTGTACATGTTGGATGATGGAACTGTGGTCCTTGGACGGACAACAAAGTGCTACCAGGTGAAACGAGGCACTACTTACTTGTTTTGCTTCAGAACAAGTCCACTTCGCCCTGGATCAGTGCGAGTGGTGCCTCACGTCACTTCACGTACACAAGTACGTGCTGCGGAAGACTCTATTTGAAACAGTTACTTTGAAGAGGGTTTTATAAAGCTGTATTTAATATAAAATTAAGTTCTTTTGTTGCTATCTATTTATTACTAATTCAAATATAAACTAATACATAACATGTAATAAAGTCTTACCTGTCTCTCTCTTCGCGCGCGTCCAGCGGTGACTGGACCTTGGAGATAATAGATATAATGTTCTATATCTACCAATGGATAAGCTTTTATAATATTACCATGTTAAGTAATTTTCTCCAGATATCATCCACCTTTTAGATAATATATTAATTAATAACTTTAAATATTGATTTCATGTAACGATACACCCCGTTACAGGGATGATGAAAACTGGGTATATCGTTACATGAATAAGATTTAAGAAACTGTTAATTAATATATTATGTAAAAGGTAGATAACATTTGGAGAATATCTTCTTACATATTTATATTCGGAAAACTTATGCGTTGGTAGATATAGGCCATTATATTAATTTGCTCAGCGGTCCAGTCAGCACTGGAGGCGCGCAAAGAGTGAGACAGATATGACATTATTACATGTTTTGCATTAGATTATAATTAAATTTGTATAAAATAGGTAGAAGCAGAAGAACTTAATTATATTGAATACAGTTTACTTAAACCCTATTTAAAGCAAGTATTTTAAAGAAAAATTTTTTTTGGCACGTACTGGTGAACTTGAAGTGACGTGAGGCACCAGTACAAGTCGTTACCGATCCTGGTGGTGTAGTGGTCCGCCACTCACTTCAGGACCGGGAGGTCCCGGGTTCGATACCCGGGGCCGACAAATCCTCCAAAGTATAATGGGAGGTGGTCTTGTCCTGTGCACCCAAAAAGGTGTATATGATTAGAAATACAAAAACTAACCAATCATCAATTGAAGGGCAAGTCCGGTGTGACACACCAGTACAAGTCGTTACCGATCTTGGTGGTGCAGTGGTCCGCCACTCACTTCAGGACCGGGAGGTCCCGGGTTCGATACCCGCGGCCGACAAATCCTCCAAAGTATAATGGGAGGTGGTTGTAACGGGGCACTGCGACTTGTACTGTTTCAGTACAAGTCCACTTCACACTGCTTCAGATGTGAGTGGTGCCTCTCGTTAAGTAACGTACACTGTACGTGTAGAGGAAGACTTCTCTTAAGGCAAGTTAGCTTAAGAGGGTAAAATGAAAACTGTATTAATATAGTTAAGTGTCTTTGTTAATCTATCTTTGTAAATGTTGTCTTAACTATAAACTAATACTAAACATGTAAATGAATTCTTATCTATCTTATCTCGTAACTCTCTTTGATTACTTCTACAGCTGATTAGTCTGCGGAATAAATAGACATAATGGTCTATACCTATTTATGGATAAGAATTCAGGAAATTACTATTTAAAGTAATTTCCTCCAAATATTATCTACCTTTTGGATAATATTAATTAACAATCTTTTATTGTTAATTTCATGTAACGATACACCCCGTTACATCACCCCTCCCTTAAACGACAATCACTCTGAATGTCATTAGGTGGAGTGGTCGCTAAATGACCACTTAATTTTTAAAATGATTTTGATTGGTCAGATCCATCATTTTAAATTCCATCGCATGAAGGAACAATTCATGCGGGGTGAGGATAGTGTTGAACCTTCGGCTGCGGTTCGTGCAGCCGCGGGTGACGCATTGTTATCTCTTGCGGTAGACGTTCCGTCTACCGTAGTGTCTTCCACTCGCACAACACTTGGTGTTGCGAGTGCACGTGGTGATTCACCACGTGAGTACGACCCCTCTTTAGAGGTCGATTATGAGTGCGAGTCGGACGAAATGGCCGACTCGGGGAGGATGGAACAGTCGCCTGATACCCGTCAGGCGGCTGATTATGAGCCTTCGAATGAGA
>NC_090622.1:21533-33290 GCF_004359215.1 Bremia lactucae | reverse complement strand
TGGGTTAGCGAGGATGGCGTAAGCCATTCACGAAGAACGATGTATGCATTGTAGACGCATGCACCGAATTATTGATGACGAAGTCGACCATCGGTAAAAACTCGCTCCAATTCGGATACGATTGGACGTAACCTCAAAGTATCTCTTCAAGAACGCGATTTACGCGCTCCGTCTGACCATCTGTCTCTGGATTATCAGAAGATTTGACATAGTCAGCCGTATTGCGAGAGATCGAATTACGGACTGCCAGAAATCCGCCGTGAGCCGTGAATCTCTATTCGAGACTAGTTCACAGGGTAAATTGTGGCGTTTGAATACCGTGTCGATAAACAGTTCATAGGTAAACCGTGGAGTTTGAATACCTTGTCGATAAACACATGATCACAGCTCGGAGCCGTGATCGACTGGTACTGCAACAAGATGTACCATCAGGCTGAATCTGTTTGCAAAAACAAGGATGCGATTGCTTTTGTGATCGTCTTCGGTAAATCCGAAGACGAACTCCATAGATACGGACTGCCAACATTCTGCCGGAAGTGGTAGAGGTTGAAAAGGTGCACGGGATGAAGGGTTAGGCTTCACCCGTTGACATACCTCGCAAGCACAAATGTACTTGCACACGAACTGAAACTGACGTGGCCAGTAAAAGTCGCGACTTACTGTGAGATAAGTATTCTCACGTCCACGATGCCCACTTGTTGGTGCATCGTGACACTCATACATGTTGCGCAAGCGCAAATCATTCTGATTTGGGACGACGACACGTGGAATGTCGCCGGCAACGGCTGTGTAATGCAATAAGCCGTTGCGTGTTGTGTATTGATCGGATGACGATCGATATAAAGCCGGTAAATCTTTAAAAGGGTTATCGGATGGATTCATCAGATGATCCATTAAGCGCAGAAGGTCTTTATCTTCTGCGTAGGCTTCCTTATGTCATCAAACAAGGTTGATGACGAAACACTTGAAATGGGGCTGCAACAATGGGAAATTTTCACTGTTGGAATGCGCAGCCGGCTCAAAATTGGGTCGGAATGATAACACATAAGCGACGACATTAAGTCGTGCTGGTTTATATTCCACGAAGAAATTATACTCCGCGAAGAAGGATAGCCACCTCGCCATTCTTTGCGAGAGGTGTGGGCTATAACGGCCGTGCGTAATGACGCATGGTCTTAATATTAAACGTTCTATCTCCGAGGAGATATACCCTAAATGTAGCCAGTGCATTTTTCATGGCTGGAGTCCATTGTCATGCACTGGGAATTTGCGTTCAGCTGGTTGCAGCTGACGCGACTGGTAACAGAAGACGCGTTCCACGCCGACTGTATCGTATTGCATTAACGCACAGCCGATTGCGATATCGCTTGCGTCACAGACCACATGGAATGGTCTGTCTTGATTTGCAATCGCCAAGATGGGCGATTGCATCAAGCTTTGCTTGATACCTTCAAAGAAACGCTGACAATCAGCCACCATAGCCATTTCTCGTCTCTTTTCAAGAAACGAGAAAAGATGAATCGGTCATATCGGCATAATTGCGGGAGTACTTGTGCAAGTACGCCGCTAAGCCAAGAAGCTTTCTAAGTCTCTTGACATTGACTGGAACTGGCCAGTTAGTAATTGCCTTGATCTTTTCGGGATCAGGGCGCACGCCGTATTTTCCGACGATCCACCCAAGAAATTGCTCCTCTCTTGCAACGAATATGCACTTCTTGAGATTTGCGTACAGCTTATGTTTTCGCATAAGTGTAAGAACCTGACGAGCGCGACTTTTATGAACATCCACGTCCGTCTTTCTGTCAATAGCCCGGCTATGGACGATTACATCGTCGAACTTACTCGGTGCGAATTCTTGCACTGGTCTCAACAGAGTCGTTACGAATCTGATGAATGTTGCAGAGACATTACTAAGCCCCTGTGGCATTACTAGCCATCCCCAGAGCATCCCACTGCAAGTGCTCGCTGCTGTGTACCGTTGTTTCCCTCACGTATAAGGATCTGATATAATTCATCCATCAGATCCATAGACGATAAGATGGTACTCTTAGACATACCATCGATGATACCGTATTTTCTAGGTATCGGCGTTTGAGCCGGTACCGTTGCAGCATTCAGTTTATTGAATGCGTGCACTATCCGCCGCCCGTCTGTAGCCTTTCGCACACAAAAGGTCGTAAAGCTAGGTGGAGGGGTTGACTCTATTACATGGCCTGCTTTAATCGATCGATAAAGAACTTATCGATCGCAAGTACTTGTTCACGAGGCAGTGGCTACTTCTTGATGACACAGTACTTCGAGCCCGGTTTAAGCTCGATCTCATGACGAGTGCCTTTATTCTTAGGCAACTCGCATGGAGCTGCTACAGGGATTACATCCTCGAAATCAATCAAATTCTTGTATAAAGGATTTGTATTAAGTGACTTCAAGGATTGAGTAGTATATCTCTCAATCCGAATCTTCACATCGAGGACACTTTCGTCCATCGATGAGCTGCTGAGAAACCGTTCGTTCTCTGCAAAAAATACCGCTGACCGAATATCGGTTACATATTCGTCCTCTGTGACGAGAACGCAGATCTACTTGAATCTAATACTATTCAGATCTCTCAAGAACCACTTAGGTTTTAGGTGTTGGTAGTTGAGTTATTTCCGAAGTTAACTACGGAGGCGCATACAGACCAAGAGTATGAGCGCCTATTCTTGATCTGTCATTAATTAAGACATTCAATGACTCGGTTTCTTCCTGGGATTTATCCACAGGCTGTCGAGGGATTAATCCCTCGGGATGCTGAATTCTAGTAACTTCAGCATCAACTATCTAAAAAGATTTCTTTTCAAGTACTTGGGGACTTATTACCTCAACGTCTTCCGACTATGATTTCGCTATCACAGTCGGGTCCTTTACGGTCGACTCTCTACTCGACGTAGGATCATCGTGTTGACCCATTTGGACAACCGGTATAATCTTTGAATGTCGCCCGCTAGCCGTACACTCATGTCTCAATCCACTGACTTATTCGAGTGGTGGACCTTACGCGCTGCCTGTGCATTTGGACAGCCCCCGGCAGCTGACTCCCCAGTGTGGTCAGTAATCACTCTGTGATCTTGTGCAGTCGTACTAACGATCATTCCACATGTGAGGCCATCGCACTCACTCGTAGTACATCCACACGCTTGTGGACGCTTTAAGAAGTTCATCAGATGACCATCTGATGAACAAGTGGCAGGCATCTGTACGAATCGATGCTGCCAGCTGATTCTTGGCTAATACTTCTGGGCCAAGGTAAACCTAGGATGACATCAAATTTGTCATCCGAATCCAGTACGATGAAATCATCATCATACTGAAAATCGTTTAACGTTTTGTGTAATCTCACTAAAAGTTTCATCAATGTCATCGATGCGCCTATCGCTAGACGCACCGTAATCCTCGTTGGAGGGATGTCGCGCTGAACATATGTGAGCCTAAAACCCTCTGCGACTGGCGACAAATAAAGTTATGCGATGCCCTTCAGTCCACTAGGGCTCTAAGTGACAAATTATTTGTCACTTTTAATTTGAAGGTGATGAGGGATACCTCATTGCCAGTTGCAGAGACACATAATGACTGTGTGTCTGAAGCAACTTTTGTCAAGAGATTTGCAGATTCTCTTGAGGTTGCTGGATCAGTAGAGCGTTGCGCCCCTACAGACCTCGACCGATTTTTTACGGTCCGCCTCGTTGTTAAGATTTCGCAACAACGTCGGACCTGCGACCGTTGCTCTTTTTAACCTTTTGTCCATAATTGCGTTCAGTATCTCTAGATACTAGGCGTGGGGCACTACACTCATGAGCGTAGTGTCCTAACTTTTGACAGCGATTGCATTTCTGCAATTGCTTATTGTTCAAAAAGCGATTTTTTTCGCTTTGGGTGCGAGAGATCGAAAGGTTCTGGGCCTCCAAGCTCGTGTCGTCTTGGAGGACGATACGATGACGAATTAGCTTAAGCCTGTCTCAAGCCAAAGTCCTCCTGTTCCGCTACGGATTTTGCTTCTTCAAGCGTATCCAGTTCCAAGCGGAACAGGTGGGTCTTTACGGGACTATCTGTAAGACCTTGCATGAACACCGTAATCAACGTGTTTTCATATACTAAGTTGTTTGTGATACAACTCGCTAAGATTCGTGTGCTGGGCATACGCGTGAGCATCTCGCATACCTTGCTTGAGTTTCAGAAGTTCTGACCGAGCTCTGAACTCAGCCCTACGCGGTTCAAATGTCTGTTTGAGCCGGGCTTTAAAAGCCTCTAGCGACCCAAAGACATATGGGTCGCGCAACTTCAGGTTTAGTGCCCAAGTTTTGGCACGACCTGCCAAACTTGACGGAGCAAATGCGACTTGCCTTTGCTCGCCGACGATGTGACGAGCCCTTATGGCATCGTTCAACTCAACAAACCATCTTAAGAGGGAGTCTTCTTCGACTCCCCTATAATTAGAGATGTCAATCTTTAAAGTTTTCAGGACGACGCGTTTGCGTCATCCCAGGTACAGGGGTCTGTACCTATTGTGACCTCAACAGTTCTGCCTGTTGAGAGCCTTGCTGATTCAGCAAGGCTACCTTCTCCTTCGCCTCGTCAACTTCATGTTGTATAAACTTGGCGATGGCTGAATGGAGGGCTTCTCTGTCCAAACCGGACAGCATGGCCAAGATGGCATCGTCTCATACGGTCGAACTTATTCGTTCGACCGCATACCTTCCTATGTCACTTAGAAAGGAGTAGCTATCACGCAAAACGTGGAGCGTATTCTGTTATCATCTAACAGAGGAAGATTTCTATGAAGCTTAGGTTCTTTATTGTAAAGGTCAAGTGTAACGGCATGTATCGTTACATGAAATTAACATTCAAAGGTTTTTAATTAAAATATTATCTAAAAGGTAGAGAATATTTGGAGAATATTAATTTACAAGGTAATATTCTAAAAGCTAATCGATTGGTAGATATAGACCATTATATTTACTTTCTCCGCGGTCCAGTCACCGCTGGACGCGCGCAAAGAGAAAACAGATAAGACTTTATTACATGTTTTGTATAAGTTTATAATAAAGTTAGTATTAAACAGATAGAAACAGAAGAAGTTAGTTTTAGAAAATACAGTTTACTTTTAACCCTTTGAATTAAGTGTTCTAAAGAGTGTCTTCCTCTGCACGTACCAGTGTACGCGAAGTGACGTTAGGCACCACTCGCACTGAAGCAGTACAAGTCGGCAGTGCCCTGTTACACCTGGTAGCACTTCGTAATCCGTCCAAGGACCACAGTACTCATCTAACATGCTTACAGTTTTTACCACAGTACTCATCAAACATGGACATGTACCATTGTGTACCGGAAGTTTCGAGGCACCTCACCTGAACTGTAATCAGTGTAAGGTCAACTAGTACTGATCAGTACTAGATAAGGTGCCCCGTTACAAGCAAATTTGTCATAGAGTTATTATAATGGGGCACACATTGGTTGGCAACATTGTTGTGGTACATTTACTATATGGGTAAAGACCCTTATTATCTCTTATTATCCTATTTAAAAAAAGTAAATTACTAAAATCCCATTTATTATGGGTAACAAATGTGGTCGCCGCTTGAACATGAAGAGTTCATTATATCCGAAGGACTAGAGGTCCTGTATGCAAGGCTTGAAGCCTTCATGCGATATGAACGGCCAGGTTCAGGATCACGTTGCGGCATCTATGCCAACTCGTCATATTTCTGTGCCTGATTCAATGGCTAAGGCTCGCCAATAGTAAGAGTAATGATATACTTACTAAAGAGGAGAATGATATCTCGCAGTGCGCACTGGGTGCACTGAAAAAAAACGTGTCAGCAGTCATAATGCTAGCTCGAGAAGCAGTTGTCCGTTTTGTGCAGAATTCCGTCGCCGAAGCGGTGGACATATAGAAAACGAAACTCTGACAAAAATAAAAGAGCAAGCATTCTCTCATTTTAAGCAAACGATTTAAACCTTCGTTCTACGGTAAATCTTCTTGAACATGTACTGACGAATGCAGGCTGTAATAAATTACTATTTAAGCATATCGACCCGTTCCATGCACTGAACCGCCAAGCAATGCGTTCACGATCGCGATGCTTCTTAAGATGCGTACAAATCCTACGTTTTACGTTGAACGTCTTCGCCCGAACCTCACAGTACGAGGCTTCTTCTGGTTCCAAATTAAACCGGCACGGTCCAAGGCATCCGCCAAAGACTGATGGTTCCGAGTTAAAAACAGATGAGCTTAGGACAGAATCTGGCTCTCACGAACCAGACGAATTTCATCCTATCAGGATAAAATGTCTTGACGAGCTGCCACCAGCTCGTCTCGAGGGGACTGATGCTTCCATTCGACAGTTGATGGACTGCAACATGCGTACGGTTTGCAGCTGTCTGCGACAACAATTGTCGACCGTCGACGCTAACTCGCGACGACGGGATCGTAATGACTCGGGCTCGATGTGTGAAGATAATCCGGATTTTTGCCTCCACATCCTTTGGTAGACTCGAGTGGTGAGAAGCGGTATCTAGTCGAACGCTTCTTGAACAATCGCAAGGTAAAGAGGGTCGAAGGAGTTACCTCGTTCGTTGGCGAGGGTATTCTCCCTTGTATGATAGCTAAGAACCTCGTTTTCTAACTAATAGTGGACGTCCCGTTCCTCGTTTAAAAATACGACGAGACTCATCCTCTTCCTTAGAGGGCCCATCAAAGATAGATTGCTTCTCGCGCTCGTAAAAGGATTGTAAGTTCTCAATACCTTCGCGCATCTCAGAAGTGATATGCGTCCTTCAGTGAGGGTTTTCATGGAAGTAGGCCTCCTGAGGGGCATGGACTACACCCTTAAAGCAGCAGGTACACGAGTCCCCCCACGAAAGGTAAGGCAAGTCTGCCTATGAATATAAACGGTGCAGCTTGTAGCGTGCACCGACTACTGCCTGTCTTTCAAATTGGTCACAAAAATTAGCCCGTTTGTCAAGCCAGGCCTCGCGGTCTGTTATTGTATTATCTTGCTGAAATGATCAACAAACATAAGAATACCATAATAATGTGATCGTTTTCGGGGAGGCCGACGACAAAATTCAAAAATACGGACTATCAAAACTCTGCCGGCACATTCAGAGGCTATAACGGAGCATGAAATGTAGCACTGGACTTCAGTCGTTGACAGCTTCGAAAATCTATGTACTTGCGGACGAACCCATACTGGCGTGGCTAGTAGAAATTGTGGCTTGTCGTGAGATAAGTTTTCACTCGTCCGGATGTGTAATACAGTAAATCATTGCGCGTCGTGCATCGATCCCTTGAAGATTGGTACAATTTCGACAATCCTATCAATTTTGGAGGTGACCCATCAAACCTTTAAGAGCCTTATCTTCTTGACCGGCTCTTTATAGGTCGTCAAGTAATGTTGTCGATGAGACAAATATTGAGCTTATCCTTTCTAGTAACTTGCGCAGCCGGATCAAAATTAGGCCGGCGCGAAAGAGCATCAGCAACGACATTAAGTCGTCCTGAATTGTATTCCATGTCAAATTTATACTTCGCGAAGAAGGACAACCTTATCGCTATTCTTTCCGAAACATGTAGACTGTTAACGGCGGTGCGTAAATACGCATGGTCCGTATAAACAATGATCGGTCCCTTTTTAAAAAGATATACTCAAAGTTAAGCCAGTTCATATTTCATGACAAGGCGTTCCTTGTCATGCACTGGATAATTGCGCTCAGCTGGTTGAAGCTAACTCATCTGATAGCAGACGACGCGCTCTACGCCGTGTGTCATATTGCTTTAACGCGCACCTGCAAAATCAGTGCGAAATCGGTCGCGTCACAGACAGCATCAAATAGCCTGGCTTGGTCCGCAACCGCCAGGATTGGCGATCGCATCAAGCGTTGCTCGATACTCTCAAAGGAACGCTGACAATCAGCGATCCATTACCATTTTTAATTTTTTCTTGAAGAACGAAGAAAGCTGTAGTGTCATTTCGGTATAATTTCGGGAGTACATTGGCAAGTACGCCGCTAGCCGAGAAACTTTTGAAGTCCCTTACATCGACTGGCACAGGCCAGTCGTCGATTGCCTTGATCTTTTCAGGATCAGAGCGTACACCATGTTTCCCACGAATCACTCAAAAAGTAGTATTTCGCTTGCAGTGGATATAAACTTCTTGAGATTTGCATGCAGCTCATGCTTACGCATAAGTCTCAGAAACTTTCGGACTTGGATACGATGTAATTCAACGTCCGTCTTTCCGTTCATGGTCCTGCTATGAATGAAGACGTCACACGAAAACCTCAGTGCGAAATTCCGCACCAATCTCAACAGTTTGGTTACACATCTGTTGAATGAAGCCGGGGCATTACTAATCTCTATGGCATAACTAGCAACTCCCAAAGCATTCCGCTTAAGATACTTACTGCTATGAACGGCATATCCTGTTCACGCATAAGGGTGTGATAGAATCCATCCATCAGACCCGTTAACGAAAGTATGGTATTCTTTGACATACTATCAATAATTACTAATCGCTGTTTGAGCTGTAAGCGTTGGAGCGCTCAATTTATTAAACGCATACATAACCTGACATCTTTCTGTTACTTTACGCACATAAAAGTCAAAGAGCTATGTCTTCCTCAGTGGCCCGTTGCCAAGCGATCGGCAAAAAAAGTTGTCGATTGCGAATATTTTTTCACGAGGCAGTTGCCACTACTTCATGACACAGTATTTCGAACCTGGTATCCGGTCGATTTCGTGTAGAGAGCCTTGATCCTTTGGCAACTTACGGCAAGAATTCAGGGAAGACATCCTTAAATTCTGTCAAGTCCTTATATAAATAATTTGTCATCAAAGACTCCCAGGAGTAAGACGTTCAATTCGAGTCTTCTCATCGATGACACTTTCGTCCATCGATGAGCTGCTGAGACCTAATATCGACCATGTTCTTGTCATCTGTGATAAGAACGCAGATTTGCTTGATGCAAATCACGCAAGAACCGATACGATTCTTGCGTTGGCAGTTGAATTATCACCAAAGTTTAGTTCGGAGACGCTATTAGACCAAATGCATACGCGCCATCACTTGATCCGTTGATTACTAAGAAACCAAAAGTCCCAGTTTTTTATCTTTAGAACGCATTTACGAAGATACCTCGGAACCTTTGACTACAGGTGTCTGGGGACTTATTCCCGCAGATTCTTTGAGACCTTTTCCCGCAGATTCCTAGTAACTTATTCACTCAAGTTTATTCTAAGAAGTATCCTCCCGAACCGCCTCCTGCTGTGGTTGCGCAACCACAGCACGATCCCTTACGATCAACTCCTCAGTCGATCTAGGACTTTTGCACTGTGATTTATAGACAGGCATTTCCAATTTTCTTAATTGTTGCTATTCAAGTAAGCACCATTGTTTCGTATCACTCAACTGATCCGAGTGGTCAAACTTCGACGCTTCCTGTAGCTGTCGGTATCGATCTCAAACGTGTGATGGGTTGTGACACTGAGGTATTGTGTAGTCGTGCAAACGACCGAACCACAAATGAGGCCATCGCACTCACTCGTAAGACATCCACACGCTTGTAAACGCTCCAAGACGTTCATCAGATGACCATTTGATGAATAGGAGGCAAGCATTGTAACGTCTTGGCGCTGCCAATCTATGCATGGCTTGCACATATGAGCCATGGTTATCCAAGGATGACATCAAATTTGTCATCTAAATCCAGTCCAATGAAATCAGCGTCGTATTGTACATGTACTAGATGCCAACTTCACGATTTTTACTGTTACAGATGCGCCTATTGCTAGGCGCACTATCATCCTCGTTCGAGGTATATCGCGCTCAACAAACCGGAGCCTGCGATCTTATAGGGATTGGCGTCGAATAAAATTATGTGACGCTCCACGATCGACTAGGGACTTAGTGGCAATTTCTTTGCAGCTTTAATTTTTAAGGTGATAAGATTAGTCTTATCACCTGTGGCACTTACACATAATTTTTGTGGGGAGGAGCAACTTTCGTTGAAAGGCCTGCAAATTGACGTTGCTGGATCAGTAGGGCGCTCCGCACCTATTCACCAGACCGATTTTAATATCCGTCTCGCCGTTGCGATTTCGCAGCAGTGCCGGATCCGCGTCCTACGCTGTTACTTGCGGGAGGTCGATTGTTTCGCTCATTATTTCTAGACACTGGGCGTGGGTAGCTAAGCTCATAAGCGTAATGGCCCGTCTTTTGAAATCGATTGCATTTATGCAATTGTTTGTAACTTAAAAGGCGAGGTTTTTCTCGCTCTCCTTATGGACCTCCGTTTTCTTGTCGTCTGTTTGGACGATAAGCACCGGAGTAGACGAAAGCCTGT
This sequence comes from Bremia lactucae, assembly GCF_004359215.1. Taxonomy (NCBI): domain Eukaryota; phylum Oomycota; class Peronosporomycetes; order Peronosporales; family Peronosporaceae; genus Bremia; species Bremia lactucae. The sequence goes on along the minus strand of NC_090622.1, from coordinate 22,910 downwards.
TTTAGGATCAAGTCCTCCTGTTCGGCTACAGAGATCGCTTGATCAAGCAATCTTATTTCGAGCCAGAACAGGTGGGTCTTGACAGGCTCGTCTGCAAGACCTTTATTATCCACAGTTAGCTGTGTTTGTTCATCTTTTGGATGACCTGCTATACAACTTGCAAGGTATCGTATAAGTTGGACATGAGCGTGAAGGTCACACATGCCCTGTTTCAAATCTAGGATCTCTGCTCGAGCCCTCAATTCGGCCCGTGTCGGCTCAGTCATTTGCCTGAGACGACCCAAACGCATATGGGTCGAGAAGCTTGAGCGCTTAGACCCAATATTTGTCACGTCCTGCCAAGTTGGACATGCTTCACTTTCGTCGCATTGTCTTCGATGCGGCGAGCTTTAATGGCGTCGTCTAATTCGACGAACGATCTTAAAAGAAAGTCGCCTTTGACGGTTTGAAACTTGAAAAAATCAATATTAATCTGTCGGGATCGCGAATGTGTCGGCCCGCTAGTAGCATTCAAATCTGCTGACTCAGCAGTTCCAACGGTTGAGCACCTGTTATCTCAACAGCTCTGCGTGTAAAGAGCCTTGCCAATGGAGCAAGGTTATTTCTTATTGGGCACGGTCGAGTTCATGTTGCATGAACTCGGCTATAGCCGCATATTGCTCGTCTCTTTGTAGAGCGAACAACATGGCGCTAACGTCTGGACCGCTACGGCAGAACTCATTCATGCGACCGCTCTCCATGTAAGATTACTCAAATGAGTTGACCTTTCACGCGTTGCGTGGAAGACTTTTGGGGGGCCTTCATGTCCATACTGGAGGTGGAACGTGCTTAGGCCGTTGAACGAACTACGAAATTCTACCAGGTGATCTAGGGCACCTTTTGCTAGAACTTATAGCAGTACTAGCCAACCTACACTGATCTCAGTGAAGGTAAAGTGCCTCAAATACTTCACGTACACTGACGTGCCGAGAAAAGTTATGAGTATCTAAGAAGTCTTCGCTACTAGAGGTCGCTACTAAGGCTTCAGTATCGATAACAGTATGACTGAATTGACATATTAAACTCCCACGTAACGATCTTTCACTAACTTGATATATTATCTTATTGCATCAATATTACCAAATTGGAAATTTTTAAACTATTTAAGTCAAAAGTAAAAAAGGTAATAATGTTGTACATTTTTTATTTCCTCTCATAAAAATATATATGCTATTCCTCTTGTAGGAAATTATATATATAAGCAGGACACCCAGTTTCATCACCCCCCCCTCCTCCTTTACCAAAAGTCACCATTATGACTAATGTAGGGTGACAGGAAATGCCATTATGTTTTTCCCTGTAATTTCACGGGATTGGCTTTAGTCCCAATACCGATTT
>NC_090622.1:18520-21433 GCF_004359215.1 Bremia lactucae | reverse complement strand
TTGTGGGAATCTTGTGCAGCGCTTGTGGCGGATGTTCTGCATATCGTACACGAATACGATCGCGCAGCGAGCTGCTCTCGATGTTTGACGACTCAACGTCCCACAACAAGTTTTTGGAAAACTTAACGTCCGGAAACAAGTTTTTGGGTTTGGTGAAAAGTGACTCTTCACGTTTATATTGCTTGAGACAATGGATGCGCGCGCCGGTATCCGTAGAGGTCCTTCTTTTACATCCCATGCCTCTTGCCCCCCTCATTCAAAAACGGATATTTCGCGAGCATCGCCGTCTATTGAGCGCAATTTGGCTGCGCTAAGCTACTTCGTCTGCAGCTTCGAGATCCTTCGCGCCAGTGCACAGTAGGATTAAATCCACTTACGTACCGACTTGGACACGTGGGACTAATAAAATTCGAGACGGCGTAAGGTATGTCTTCTCGCGTTCCAAGTAGGCGCTCGACGCACCGTTCGCGAAGATGTCGTGAAGGGGACGGCGATACGCGGAAAATCGAAACGATCGATCTGGTACGTTATCAACTTGCCATCCAGACCATATCGCGAAATGTGTGCGCCAGTGGACGCCGGGAGCCACTGCAACGCGTCATCCGATGGGTTACTCCAATACCAAACGATCGGCGAATAGATCTAATCGCAGGAACATGCGTCCACGATGTCGACGCACAGAGGGTTGATTGCAGACACAGCCGTCGCGTTGACGCCGAGCGTGACGCATGCAGCACAGTCATCATCATTTGTATCTGTGGCGGCGAAAAATGGAGCAGCTGCTCGAGGATCGTAATCAGGACGTCGCAACAACGCATCAGCAACGATATTTGTCAATCCAGGCTTGTAGTGCACGACAAGATTGTAGTCGGTAAAGAATGACAACCAGCGCGCCATGCGCTGGCTGAGATGCGGGCTCTTTGTGACGGTACGAAGGGACGCGTGATCTTTGCAGATGGCGAATGTCTCCTCTCCAACCAATTTGACACGAAACTTCACGAGTGCATAGCGCATTGCAAGCAACTCCTTGTCATGAAATACATAACTGCGCTCAACAGGTATCAGCTGCTAAGATTAGTAGCTCATGACACGTTCGTGGCACGCATCATCGTGTTGCATCAGCGCACAGCTGATTGCAAAGTCACTCGCATCACGGGCGACATAAAATGACGCGTCATGGTTTGGCAGCGCTAACACGGACGCTATGAGAGCCTCGTCTTGATCTCATCAAATGTACCCGATGCTCCTGACGCCACACCATCGTGGCGTCTTTCTTCAATAGCTCTCACAACGGATGAATCAATCCCGCCAAGTCATAGCGTACTGATGAAGGTAGTTGGTCAGTCCAAACCATTGCCGAAGATATTTCCTGTCCTCCAATATTACCAAATTTTGTAATACTGACGCAATAAGACATTAGTTCTATTGACTGGTTGATTAAAGTTTAATTCAAACCCTCTTATTGTCATAAGACACGATTATGCAGTGCGCAAGTAGGCGCCATATAAAGTCGGTTATTAATTTGATAAAGGCAGTAGCAGAGAGAAAGTTGTTAGGTAGAAAATTTATATGTCGATATAGTTTTATATTTTCCCTATTATAAAGCATTGGTGTTTACCTTTAGTAGCTAAGACTTCCTTGCTACTAAATACCTCCCTTTGCACGTCGTGGATGTAAATTAGGCGGAGAAACCCAAACATTCACTGTAATCAGTGTAGGATGACTAGTACTGTTATCAGCATTAGAAAAGGGTCCGCCGTTACATATGTTAGCACGTTGCAGCCGTTCAACGGCCTACGCACGTTGCATCCAACACGGACATGTTGGATGAAGAAAGAGGAAACTTTCAAGCCCCTCAATTAGGCTATCACGCAACGCGTGAAAGGCTAACTTATTGAGTGACCTCAAATGGAGAGCGATCGAACGCATGAGCCTGGGCGTAGATACGCCAGTCGTTGGCATCATGCCGTTCCCTCTGAGCACAGAAAAACAGCATGCGACCATAGCCGAGCCTATCAAACATGAGCTCGACGGAGCCCATAAAAAAGTAGCCTTGCTTCATTAGCAAGCATCTCAACACAGAGAGGTGTCGATAGAACTGGATGCTCAACAGTTGAAACTGATGAGACAGCAGCATGTATGTGCTGCTAATGGATTGACGCTTCCCGTGGGCCAGTAAGCTCTAAAATAAAATCCTTTAAAATTAAGGCAGTTGAAGGCGGCTCTCTTTTTAGTAGGCTCGTCAAATTAGATGACGTCATAGAAGCTCGTCGTATCAGTGATGATGCGACGAAAGTGAAATTTGGCATGCCCAACTTAGCTGGACGTGCCAAATCTTTGGCTTTGGGGCCCAAGCTTCACCGCCCATTGGTCTTTGGGTCGTATGAGGTCTTTAAGACCCGGCTCAGACTAACATTTGAGCTACCACGTGCCGATTTCAGAATATGAGCCGAGCTGCTGGATTTGAAGCAAGGTAAGGGTGATATTTACGCTTATGCCCAACATACACAATTCCTGGTCAGTTGCATTGTTGGTCATTCAATAGATAAACAAACACAGGTAACTGTATTTATTCAAGGCCTTGCAGACTACCCTTTTAAGACCCACCTGTTGCTGCTAGAATTAGAGTCGCTAGACCAAGCGATCTCTGTAGAGGGAAAGGAGGAATTTGGTCTTGAATAGGCTTTTGTCCACTCTGGTGCTTATCGGCTACCGAGACGACAAGAAATTGGAGGTTCGGAACCCACGGATCTCTTGTATGCAGATAGCGAGAAACCTCGCTCTTCGACTTCTTAACGATTACAGAAATGTAATCGCTGTAATAAAATGGGCCACTACGCATATGAAAGTAGTGCCCCACGGCCAGTGCTTTAAACATTGAGCGAAAAAGCCGAACAACCAGCAGCGCGCCAC
>NC_090622.1:7910-18420 GCF_004359215.1 Bremia lactucae | reverse complement strand
TATGTCTGCTGCTGTGACCGTTGACGCACTTATCACGTAATCGGGTGTTTTTTCTTGCGCGCAACAATATCCAATCAAGCATATAAAAATACTTACAATGGAAGCATACAGTCTTGACCACTTTTTTGTAAAGGCACTGTAGTCTACAAGAACATAAATGCACGAGTGCTCTTGATGCTGCAAATTGAAACACTCTTACCAATTATGATGGTGCCTTCTTCCGTAGGCATCATCATAATTGGTTAGAGTGCATCAATAAAGTGTTCTCTTCGATTGTAGTTTTTTTTTGCATTTCTTCTGCATCTCTTCCTCGTGAAAATGCCACCAGCTCTTCGTTAAATGGTCATCGGTGTGGGCATCACAAGCTTCCGATTTTGGATCTCTCGTCTTGCTCGCAATTACCGCGAAATCCAAATATCGGAAGCTTTGAGCGATGCACGTTTTATGTGATCAAACTAAAAATTGTCAAAGAAAAGTTCGAAAGCCGGACGATATGCGTGTGGTATGTGTGTCAGATACGCACGGGTTGCACAATGATGTGCTTACAATTCCAAAGGGCGACGTTTTCGTGCATGCTGGTGACTTCACAGATACTGGAGAGCGCAGTGAGGTTCTTGCTTTTAACGAATTTTTAGGTCGCCTACCGCATCGCTACAAGCTAGTTATCGCAGGCAACCACGAGTCTTCTTTCGACAGGGCTTTTTACCCAAAATTTTGGCACCAATACGGTCATCCCCAGCAGTACGACCCAAACGAAGTTCGAGCGCTACTTACCAATGCTCTATATCTCGAAGATCAGGCTGTGCTAATCGAGGGTTTTCTTTTCTATGGGACACCGTGGCAGCCTGAGTTTTGCAACTGGGCGTTCAACCTTCCTCGAGGTGATGCCCTTCTCGAGAAATGGATACGCATTCCTTCCAATACTGACGTGCTCATCACACATTCGCCTCCTATGGGACATAATGATCTTGTTGGCCACCAACATGTCGGCTGCGCTGATTTATTACGGGAAGTAGAAGACAGAGTGGAACCGAAACTACATGTTTTTGGGCATGTGCACGAAGGCTACGGCTGCAGCTACAGCTCTGATGGGACCATCACTTACATCAATGCATCATTATGTACGCACGATTACGAGCCCGTGAATCAGCCAATCGTATTTGAATTGATAGGTCCACCAAAGCGAGGTTGGTCGATACCGACCTTATCATTGACGGCACCATCGACTGGAATGGCCATGCCTCGTAGCTTTAGTACGAATGATGTGAGTAGTATCAGTAAGGTATGGATACGAGATAATAAAAACGTTGGCAGGTTGCCGACTGGAGATGTGCCTCAGGACTACGACTTGATGATGCATGAATGGCTGCGATCATGCTCACAAAAACCTGCATTCTCTCAAAATGATTTTGTGGCGATAAAATCAAGTGAGATTCTGCAAAAGGAAAAATTGCACGATTTCCGTGTGGACGGAACAGCGTCAGGTTTGCTATTCGAGAGCACGCTGAAGCTTCGTCCTGTGCGGAATGTTGAGAAGCGTGCGCTGCGTTACCTCTTTTCGCAAGGATTTAGGGAACCTAAATCGGAGAGCGACACTGTTCTTGAGTTGGATTCACAGAACGAAACGAAAAAGAACGACTTGTTGACAAGCATGAAGATGAGTAAAGGAATCGGAATATTAAAAGGGTCAAATCAAAATTACAAAATTTCGCGTCGTATGACGGTCGCAGTGCTCGACCATATTAACGAAAACGAGGAGGAAATGGATCATTGCGATCGAGAACACGTGCAATTGGTTCGAAAAGATGCCGCTATTCTTTGTGAAGGTCCATCATTGCTTACACAAAGTGCTCAATCTCGACGATTAAAGAAAACATTGCAGCGGCGATCAGCTGTACCGATGCTAGATGCACTGACTGAGGAGCCGAGAATTAAAAAAGAAGAAGTCGTTGACGCGGTACTTGAGCAAAACAAGGTAGCAAACGATGACACTGTTGCCATCGCCGCGGCCTCAACTGTTATTGACTGCGCATTATGCAAGTATAAAGTATCGGGTCACGTCCATTTCCCTTCATCTTTGGAGATATTAAAGGATGTCAAACACGATGGAGAACAAACAGAAAATCTAATCGAAACTTACTCCAGAGCTGAAAATTTGCCTCTTAATCGCTTATCGTCTTGGTTCTAAAGGGGCTGCGTTTAATGGTTTTTCATTGAAAAATAATGATCGACATCAATTCTCAGAAGAGCCACTATTTGGAAGACCCATGTGTCTTGATACGAAGTACGCAAGTAAACTTTTGCACTACACCACAAGAAGCGCGCTTATTTTGATATATAGTGCTAAGTATTCCTAAACTCGCCAAGTCCGTGACACGCAAGTTTTTCAAATGTTGCGTTGCCTTGAGCAGGTATTAATTATTTTAATTAAAAAAAATCCTACTGACCTGTTGTCCGCACGCGTAAGGGGTTGCATAATAATAATTTGTTCAAGATTACAACAATTCCTCAACTTCCTCGATGAAAGCGTCGAAAGGTTCCGGCTTGGACTTGGCGCGATTCGATGGGAACGCTAAACCAATTGAAGGATGAGATGCCGTTGGTAAGGGAGCAGGAACTGGGCACCGAGAATCTGGAGTTCGGGAAGCAGAACTTGTAGTAAAGTTTGAGCTTGACGCTGCGTGCACTTGACGTTGCACACGAAGTGCAACGGGTACGAGCGAACGGATTTTTGCATGAACCACGACTTCACGCCTCGCGGCCATAATGTCCAGCTTTTCACCTTTCGTGGGAGCGACGACCCTAACATCTGCGCTCTCATCCGTCAAAGGGCATGCGGCTGTAGTGCTATAAGCATCTAGCACTCCACGGTTGGCTTGCACCGTTGATGGTGGTAAAGGTAGCGATGGGAATGGTGGAGCAGAACTTGGAGGCGGGGGTGGGCGATCAGGAAATGACCCCCGGGGTAATGGTGGTTGTGAAGGCACCTGAATCGTTTTTGACGGCGGGGGGCCTGGTGGTAGAGGCGGTCGCTTTCCGGGCCGTGCCACCATCGCATGGGACTGCTTCAGTGAGGATCCATTCACCAGCAAGCGTTCCTGGTGACTTAGTTGGCCTCTCGATGTTGCTACAATTCCTGTATTTGATGGCATGTCGCGGCACATCTGCGGCTTACCCGGCGGTGGCGCTCCGAACGGATTCATAGTTGGATGATAGTAAATAGATTTTTCTGGGTTTTGAAATCTTTTCTTGTTGACCTGGGTTAGAGCCGAGATGCTCTACACAAGAATAGACATAATTAGTTAGCAGCATGTCCGTCTATCAGTCTGAATCAATTGTTGTCTCTCACAAGTGGCATTTTTATTGCATTTTGCTTCTTACTTTGCTTCTCATCGTCTAATAACTTTTGTTTCTTTATGGCCACCTGCAGCGTGTCTTCCAGCTCTTGCTTGCGCTTAAACGCAGGACCGTCCGCTGGTTTTGCGGCTACCTGGCGCTCCAAGTATTTGATCTGCTCCTGAATCTCAATCGGTTTCATAGCGCTGAGCTTAGCCATTTTTTCCTTTTGCCTCTCCATTCGATGTTTCTTCAGGTCTTTCTTTTTCTGCTCGCGGCGATATGCCTCCATCGGATTCACCGACTTGGCCATGATGTTGCGAAAAAAAAATTTACGACGACAAAAAACGATTTGGTTCAGTTAAGTCCGAGTTCGAAATTTTCAATATTACCGGATTGACAACGAGGAAAATGTTACACGAACATTTTTCTCAAGAAAAGAATTTAATTTTAAAATATGGGCTAAAAGGCCAAAGCTATGTGTGAATGGAAAAAGCCCGATTTTTTTTGCAAGTTTATCGGGTTTTCTGGTCCACAATGGCGTTCATCCATGCAACACGAGCGCCTTCCACAATATACAGACCGCGGAGTACTATCCCTCGGATAAAGAAGGCAACACCAACGAAAGTGATTAATAATATCATTCACACTTGTCCAAAAATCATTTTTTTGGTCAACGAAGATGCAGCGCTGGATGTTGCCATCGAGAACAGCTTGAGTACTACGGGCTACAGATGTGGCCATTGGTCATCATCAGTCAGCCGTATTGCAGTGGCGTCCTCGCCTTCTTCGTCAACATCGAGTATCGGAATGAGTTCGTAGCCTTCTCATGCCACGTGTAACGGGGCACTGCGACTTGTACTGTTTCAGTACAAGTCCACTTCACACTGCTTCAGATGTGAGTGGTGCCTCTCGTTAGGTGACGTACACTGTACGTATAGAGGAAGACTTCTCTTAAGGCAAGTTAGCTTAAGAGTGTAAAATGAAAACTGTATTAATATAGTTAAGTGTCTCTTAATCTATCTTTGTAAATGTTGACTTAACTATAAACTAATACTAAACATGTAAATGAATTCTTATCTATCTTATCTTGTAACTCTCTTTGATTACTTCTACAGCTGATTAGTCTGCGGAATAAATAGACATAATGGTCTATACCTATTTATGGATAAGAATTCAGGACATTACTATATAAAGTAATATCCTCCAAATATTATCTACCTTTTAGATAATATATTAATTAACAACCTTTAAGTGTTAATTTCATGTAACGATACACCCCGTTATAAACCCCGCCGATCGTTACACAAACACGATTGTGCGGTGCATAAGGAGGCGTCATACATAGCTGTTACTAATATAGTAAAGTCAGTAGATAGTAGGAACTTAATGTATCATACAATTTTACTTTTCTCTATTCTAAAGCCTAAGAACTCAAACCCTCTGGTAGCAAAGACTACTTAACAACTTAAAACCTTCCTCTGCACGCCGTGTACGTGAAGATATCGAGGCACCCCACCCTTCACTGCAATCAGTGTAGGTTGACTGTTACTGCTGTCAGTAGGTAGCGGCTTGATACAAGTTTACGTTACAAGGACAAAGCCTTTACAGCTTAAGAAGAGGGTCTTGAAAACTTGTTTTATCTATTTTCGCAAAGCTGTCATGGCCATATCGGTCGACGTGAAAGATGAGGAGCTTCAAGCTTACGTGATATCCCATTTGTAAGCCAGCGTAATGCTTGGCGTTTTGACGCTACCGAACAATACAAAGTGCATTGATTACATGAAAGCATCTTTGCAGAAAGAGTGCAGTCATCAATCATGCCACTAAACGCAGTCGACAGACTTGTTCACACTTTTTAACATCACGCCAAGGATAGCCTGAGCTATATGTGGACATGAAATGACTCATGCCAGGCATTTTTGTTTAATTTCAAAGGAACGCTTGAAGCGAGGAGGTAGAACATTTTGGATGTTGGTGCAAGACAAAAAAATAAAGGTGATTTATTGCTTTACACATCATTATAGAACCTTTAAGCACGTTTTGAAAAGAGAGACGTCATTCCCACGACGTCATGACCGGTGCTTATTGATACAAAGCCGGGGCTTATAGGTATACGCTGCTGTTCTAGACGTTCTTTGAAGTCTAAAAAATGCAACGCACAAATAACCTTGACACTCCGCTGCAATACCATGAGTCAACACAATTCCTTGACGTGTAAACTAACGCATACGTTTCCGCAGTTTATTGAAAGTATGGGTTTCAGGTAATGTACACAACCCAAACCGATTCAATTCGAACCGCCGGTTTATATATATATATAAAAAACGACGGTTTTCCGACGGCGATTGTTCGACGGTGGACATTCTAGAAGGTTCTAGAACATTAGGCTTAAAAGTAGCAGTTGCGAACTAAGGACCTCAATACATTCACTTCCAAATATTACTTCTCCTGATCGAGCTTCTTTCGTCCTTCGTGTGGCAGACTCTGAATCCTTCCCTGCGCTTTGCCCTTTTTCGCTTCGCTTCGCCTCACTCATCTCAACAGTAGCCCAAGTATCGTAAGTTCTTTCAACGAGATGTCAAACAAGGTCTCCTAGAGATCTTAAGAAATTCAACTGTGACAACTATGCGATCAGGATCCGCCACTTGCGTGGCGTGTCACTTACCAAGTCATCGTGTCATGTCGTGAATCGTGAGCAACCCCAAGCTTCCCGGATGTGCGGGCTAGGGATGACTACATTCCGGCCAGTAACATTGCGTTTGGACAAATATTGCCTCACATAAACACAGATCACCACCATGTGGTTGATCACGGCGAGGAAACGTAGGGTGCGTGGGTGCGTTTTACAACAACATACGTCGGATCGCAGAAGGCTAGCCAGATCTACCTCAAGACGCAACTCCTCAGTATGGATATGGTGAAAGGCGACAACGTCTTGCATAATTGCAATAAAGCTTTTTAACATCAGTGCCAAGATCAGTAGCATCGGGGCTAAGATGGAGGACGAGAACGTTGATATTTGATTGCTTTGCAGTCTGCATAAGAGCTTCGGAAACGGCATGCTCAATCTAGAGATGAGCGATGCCGAGACGCGTTCGCAAGATGTTGTAAAGGTGCTTACGAATAAGTATATCAAGTGGCAGGACGAGAAAACGATGCCGGTGAAGTTTGAGAATTCAGCAAAGGCTTTCAACAACGACCATTAATTTCGTCAATGCAGGTACTGCGAAAAATTGGTGCACGCTATTGTTAAGTGCTGGACCAAGCAAAAATATGATATTTAAGGGCCAAACGAGGCGGCCACGGCCGAGGACGCGAAGCCAACAATATCCGGTGGATAAACAACGATGATTCCTATGTCGCCGAGGCACTGTTGTAGAATTGCCCCTCAACCAAGGCAATTTGAATTGCCTCTTCCATCGTCGACGGCAACTTTCTGTAAAGGGCCTGTCGCGATGGGCCATGCCGTAGTCCGTTCATAAACGTGGGCACTTTAATGTGCTCCAAAATCGGACCTGCGGTATAGGACGCCGACAGCGAGCGCATCTCTTGCACATACTTGCAGATACTGTTATCAGTACTAGCAAAGGGTCCCCCGTTACACAAGGGGCAATGTTATGTTATCAAAATTCAAATCTAGTAAAGATACTTTCGCTACTTTATAATTCCCACTACTCTTTTTAAAATTTACCTGCCACCAAGGCGGCTATAAGATAGCAGAGGAATGACTGTAAGTACACATTTACAAGCGTGAGGACATTTCCACTTTTTTAGGACAATCAACGTGTCCATTTCATTGTAACATTTCCCTTGTCCATGATAAGATGTCGCAACATATCGCTGTCCAAATAAAGGTAACGCATGTCCCAGCGCAAGCTGTCTGGTTGAATGGGAAGCCCATGGTTCCTGCGACAAAGCATTAGCACCAGGATTTGATTGATTTTCCCGAGTAGCTTCGTCACGATAATACAATTTGCTTATAAAAGAAAGTTAAGATTTCATTAAATGCAAATCAAGCAATAGCCTCTGTGGCGCTAATTAAACAAGTTTTAGTAAAAGCCGCCACTTCTACTATCGAGTCGACCTGCCAATTTGCACTCTCTCTTTTAAAACGAAAGAAGAACCTGAAGGGCACTTGTTGCCTCACACAGCTCAGAAGACTCCGCTGTTGGCAACATATGGCATATTCTACATCACTGGCGATCGTTTTTCTTAAAAAAAAAGGCAACTGTTATCCAAACACATAAAGCGCACCATGAAACTCGTGTATCAAAACAATTCACAAAATCCCAATCCAAGCATATATAGATATATATATATATAACCGCAAAGGCCCCCTTTTCCAGTGAAGGTGCATGCCCATCCAACAACCCCTCCCCTATCCCAGAAAACCTTTTTCCCTCAACTTGCAACCCTACAGCTCCACCACCGGTCCGTTTGCTAAGTTCGCAGTCGTTGAAGACTGCTGCTGAATATCTTTGGCGCCAAAAGTCGGAGGAGCAATCGTCTGGGGACGAAGTCGCATCGCTTGTCCGCCATAACTTCCTGGTGGCGACGTCATTTGTTCGTGTACATCATGTGCACGAGAACCGTACAACCGTTGCTTCTCCATCTGCAATTCCCAATCAAGACTTTGATTCCGCACTTTTTCCGCAATCTCCTTGGCTTTCTGTAATGGTCGAATTGGCAAATGCCAGCGTGCGCTACTCTTGCTACGAGAGCGGCTTCGCTCGCGCACCGGACTCTCGTCCGTATAGTCGACTGTCGTAGGAAGGGATGCCGAGTGCCACGACGCAGTGCGTGGGCGCCACGATGATGTCCGTGCACGCCACGACGCCGAGCGTAAACGACGTGCATTGGTATGCCCAGCCGCAAGCGCACGAATGGCATCGGCAGGCTCCCGCGGTGGCGAGACGTTGGCATGCGCGCCCAGTGTGTCACACACGACACAAATTTTCTGTGGCTCAAAGAGTCCAAATTGAGGCACTGGTCGACGCTCGCGACTCATGCAGCGCAAGCAGCAACTGTGTCGGCATGCCCGGCAATGGTGACGACGATGGTGCAATGCACGTCCAAACTTTTTGGCGCATACGTGGCATTGAAGACTGTTTGAAAACGCGGGAGTCTCGGTACAAAGAGGATTGGCAAACGAAGGGCGACGCTCATACGGCGCGTTCGGGGTAGACGAACGCGCATTGTGGGTCGACGAGCGCTCGTCACGTGCGTTAGAAGTATACGACTGCTCGTCGGGCATCGTGGAATGGAAGGAGCGCTCGTCGGGGCCATTGGGGCGCTCGTACGGCTCGTTGGGGCCATTTGGGCGCTCGTGGCGCGTGTTGCGGCCAAATAGGCGCCGACGTTTCTTTTGAGCTTTGCGTGCCTGACGAACTTCCTTGGCGGCTTGCTTGCGCTGGCGCTTGGCTTGGCGCTTGACTTCCTTGAGAACGCGTTGGCGGGCTTTTTCCGCGTCGGATTTTCCAAATTGGAATAATGGCATGAGAGTGATGGTTTTGAGTTTGCCTCTTTGGAGACAAATTGCCAAATGAAAAAGAAGTTTGGCTTTTGTGGACGTAAACCTTTTTTTCAGGGACACACCCTGGATTTCTATGGCATTGATAGAAATGGATTACATCATCTCGAGTGAGGAATGGGAATTGATAAATGTCGAAAGATTTGTCGAGTGTCTAAGTTTGATGAAGAATCAGGTTAACGCCATCTTTTGCCGCACTTCCTCGGTTGCGCACACGCTCCGTTGAGACTATGATAGTTTCCTAGACAAGGACTCGTTGGCGTGTCGTGGACTCATACTTTACTAGAAGTTTGAACCCCAAGCCGGTTTGAAGTTTGTTGTTTGCTTGATTCCAAAAACATACAGTCGATTTGTTTTTCGAGATCCCGCTTGAACCCACGCGACTTTGCGAAGAGGATGTTTTATTCGTATTAAGCAAATGCTCCCTTTCTTTTTATTGCTGAGAAAAGATCCGACTAAGCTGGCTACTAGATGTAAATCGAGACTTTTAAAATTTTATACTTTATTTCTTTCTTTGTTTTTGACAAGCTAATAAAGATAAGGATGATTGTGAAGCGCGATCAAACTCCTTTAAAAATTAATACTTCTTAGTTGATGAGCCGATCCACACTTGAATTTTCCACAGCTGCTTTTTTATAGCTTTTTTCTGACTTTCACAGCCTGAGACAGAACACTCTTTTTTATGTGGCATGCGAGGATGCACTAAAAGGCTTGTTCGCGATAGAAAGAACCCACAGCAAATTTCCTGTAAGAAGGCCCCATCTAAATTTCTCTTCTTGAGACACTGCGGAGACTTTTCTAAACGCGCCCGCAACTTTTACTTTATCACAAGTTCGTCTGTTGAAGAGTACACTTAAATAGGATTTGCACTCGTATCTCCTTGTCGTGCAGTATTTTATGTCGTTATGTTACGGTTTTAGCAAATAGCGCAAGAAATATAGCAAAATACACGTCATATTATCTTACAAGTTACACACCCGAAAAAGATCTGTACTAAAACGCCTTTTGATTGGTTTAAATTACAAAAAACTTCCGGAATAGCTGTCGTCGCTTATTATTATGGAGACCCCAAGCATTATCTTGGGCATAAATAAATAAAAATTGGTTGTGGTGAACCTTTAAGGAGCTCGGCCTAGTATGATTTCACCTTTCATGCCTTGTGTGGCCACCACAATTTTTTATCACAGGTATCGTCAACCATCTGAAGGATTGCAACACTTGCAATTCATTAATTTTGAAGAACGCGAAGCCACAACACTAAATTTTGCTCTGGCTATACGATCTCTGATCAAAATGTGGAACATTCAGGAAACCGGCAACTATTATAAAAATACAATGTCCGTGTTACAATGAAATTGCCCTGAATTTTACCATTTTGTCTTACTGGCTAGAAACCTCTCATGTTTAAGGCTTGCATTCTCTGGCAATTTCAACTTTTCTTCGCTGTATAGTTACGACACTAGCGACCGCTATCACAAAACAACTCGTGTCCAGAAATGGATCAGCCAATTATAACTTGCTTTAATTTTTACATATCGCGCTACTTAATTGAGCCAAAAGTTCTTGTGCCACTATAAAGATAATGACACGGGTTGTCCCTAGCTCGTTTCTTCATCAGCTCTTACGTCTTAAGTGGGGGCT
>NC_090622.1:0-7810 GCF_004359215.1 Bremia lactucae | reverse complement strand
ATTCTGTGTATAAGGACGACTGAAGCTCCAGCTGGTTGATGACTGCTCGTTCATGGACAGCAGCGAACATGCCCAGGAGGGCATTAAAATCCGGCAGAACTTTTTAAGTTAGGACAAAGTCAGACTGGTAACGTGTCAATAGGCTCAAGAACGGCAATGGACTTGTTCAGCTTCCTGACGAAGTCATTGCCGGTGACGAGGTCCTTGATCTTCTATCGCTCAGACTTCTGCCCAGCCGTCCCGACGACAAACTCGCGAGCGCTGAAGATACTGTAAACCAGGCGCTCTGATGCAAACACCGACGTACACATAGCTTAAATGGCCCCAAAATGAGTGGGCGCGGGTCAAACGAGAAAAAAAAGGACTCAGCCTTCTGCGCCTCCCGCAGGCGTGCCTGCACGACATGATATTTTTTAGTGAAGCTCTACCAGATCATTGCACGCGGTAACAAAGATGAGCATGTTCACAAATGGATATTCCACAAAATTGGTCGCCTCGTTGTCGTTGCCTTCCTGGTTTTCGACGCGGAGAACAGATCCTTTATATATAAATGCAGTCCTTGACAATAACAACAAATGAAGTACCGCGATGGAAGCACCTTGCTAAGCTTTTGCCAGGCATTTTTATTGGTCCGAATGATTGAATACGCGCGTAAGTACCTGCGATCCAATCGGCGCGGTGACCTTGCTGTCCGGTAGATACTGACTCGAGGAAAAATCAGACTGTAGAAGACGTGGCGATGTAATTAATAATGCCGTCGTTCCTATTGTTCGACCAGCCTTCCGTTACCAGACAGAAACGAGCGCCTTTCCTACGAATGTCGAGTCTACCTTCAATCGATGGTAGCACTTGTTTAACAATTCACCTGCGAGCTTCTTGCGATTCGGGATAATATTCTCGTCCGGGCGCAGCACGCGAATAGCTTCTTGAAGGTGAATATCCTCAATGCGCTGGAAAAGCGACTCTGTGGCAAAGTAATGCATGGCGATATGGAGCTGAAACTTCTCCTTCTCCGACCGCGATAGCGAAGGTAAGAAAACTCCTTGATGGACCGCTGACCATAAGATGACGCAGAGACCGACATGGCCTAAGCAACGTTTCGCCGCATGGACGCCATGTTTTGTTTAACACGAACCAATTCGGGCGCTCCGAATTCTCGAGCCCGTTTATGACGTGACGAAACTCGGAGCGCTTGTTCATATGGATTATCGCAGATTCACCCTTCTTGTGATAATTGATAAGATGCCGAAGTGTTTGCACACCGCTGCCTTATGCTTCCGCGGCTGCACAACATCCGTGAAATATCCACATACGATGCTCTGCCTCCGGACTATCTTCCTGACGGACTCGAGTGCTTCATACACGACTGAGACCTCCATCTCAACGACCGAATTATTATCCGCGATATCACCTGGCCTAGAGAAACACATGACATCATCGCTTAAGTCGAACTTGATACGACGCATATTTACGAGTGCGAACGCGACAGCAAAGAACTGCACCATTGACTGCGCAACGGATAAAGCCAAATAACAGATTTCAAAGATTCTTAGCTCGTTGGTTCTTAATAAAATCTAAAAAAAGATGCAGAAAGACGTGTGCCAGTCTGGATGTACCCCCCCTTGCTAGCCCCCCTCCCGACTTCTTCTCAATCCGAACGTATAAACATATAAATGCATCTCCGCACACATGTATTATAGCGTTTGTTGCCCAGGGAGCATAGTCGGAGCGTCTTGGAAAGTCCGTGGTGTTTGTTATTCCGTACCGGGAGCTCGAGTTCCTTGGATAAAAAAAATAAAAAATACTTTTTGATGGGCAGGCTATTCAATGAAATAGTCCTCTTGCAACAACTGGTTTACTGTCGTGAAGTTCGAGAGTTGCTAGATGATATAATATTTGCTTCACGATAAGCACTGTAATTTTTTTTGAATTTGATAAGCATCATGTCGAGCATTAAAAGTAACAATCGATTATACTTAAGTGCTGACGATGACGGTGTCCGAAGCCAGCTGGCGAGGAATTTTTAAAGCTTAAATCTACATCGTCGTAAGTGTGACATGCTCGGAAATTGAAGCTTCTTTGTGCGTGCAAATGGAAGGATCGGACGACAGATATGACGATGAAGAAAAAGCAGGCGATAGCACGTATTTTGGTGATTAAAAAAAAAGACAGCGACTCGAGAGATTCAAATGGCTCGGATTGGGAATCGATTGTGAATAAAAATTTCTTCTCGGAAACTGTAGGATAAAGAGGACGCTCCTTTGTAAGTGAGTTCGACAATGCATCACCTTTGATAAGAAGCACAAGTTGCAACATTTAAAGCATAAATCCGGGTTGGTTGGACAAATCGACAACGACACAATTTGGAGCAGTTGTAAAGGGCTTAAGTTGCCCTAATGTTACACAGTCCCCGTTAAGTACACTTGGTGTACTTAACGGGATGGTCAATTACTAAATATAGTAATTAGACCCAGCACTAGGGTGTCGTGCAGATATGCGACCAACCCTTGTGTAATGCACACGGGTGCATTCACATTAGGAGGGATGACGCCTAGCGTCATCCGTTACGCGAGGTATCTAGAAAGATACGCTCGCAAACATAGTAAGGACCAGGGAAGTGACCCTGGCTCTGTGCAAACTGTACCCAACAAGCCAGCACGGTCGTCAGAGACAGGCGCACCCACAACCGATGATGGAATGACAATCCAGCTGTGCGACAGGACTACACATGCAGCCAACTGCAACGTCACCCAGGCAACTGCGCATCCTGACTCGCGTCAGGGTACGCACGCAGCTAAGCATCCAGACGCACGACAGGGTACACATGCGACTGTGAACCCAAACGCACGACAAGGTACGCACCCACCAACCTTGCGTACCCTACTGCAACGGACCACAGAGATTCGGCGCGACAAAGTTGAAGCTCCGCAAAAGACGAAGGTTGAACTACCAAGACCGCTTGCTGCAGACATCGAAGCCATCGATGCGCTGTGCGAAGCGGGAGGAGACTGGAGCGCGCTTGCGCCACGGATCGATCGAGCCCGTCCGTATATGTTGCCCCGAGCACGTTACGTGATGGTGATCGAGACTGGACAAGCTTTTCAGCGCACCTCTCCCAACAAACTTCTTACATCCTTCTCCAATGATCAAGGCAACCAAGTCGTCCAGCAGCAGATGGACCTGAACCAACTTGGTCAGCTCACCAAGATGCCGGGAGGGAACCTCCGCATCAAGGTGAAGACCAAGGAAGCTTGCTTCCGTCTGGAACGCCAAGAGGTCACCATCCTCGGAGGCAAGTACAGGTTCAGAGAGTTCGACATCCTTGCCGACCGCTTCTACATCGACGTGTCCAGTGTTGACAGCGATGTGGATGCAGATCTCATGCTCAAGCGTTTCTTCGAGCTTGGAGCGCGACCGATCTACGGTACGTTCCGAGACGTGAACCTTGACGCGGTGATGACGACTGCCACCTGGCGCGTGTATTTCCGCTCGAATGAATGTCCACCGCAACTCTTTGTGGACGGTTCTGTGTGCGACCAGCTCGTGTTTGCTGGACGCATCCACCCCGTCCATGCGAAGGATGCACCGTTTCCAGCTCAACGCGTGCCGTTTGGATATCGTTCGCGATATGCGCTAGAGCTCCAAAACCCGACGATGGCGGCAGCAACAGCAACAGCCAACGCAAGAGCAACCACGCAACAGCATCAGCCACCCGCGCAGCAGTCGCGGACGTTTGCGGATATTGTTGCTCAGCGACCAATGGAGACATCGTTGCAACTCGCCCTTAGACAAGGTGCCGTCGTTCAACAGGCGGTATCGCCAGCTCGAACATCGACGAACCAAACACCAAGTGAACTGTCGCTGAGCACGAATGGGTTGGTAATGTTGACACCGCCTGGGAGTCCGAAACCCATGCTCAAGCAGCTACCACCTTCCTCCAGCGAGCTCACGACCAACTCAAAGAAGAAGGGCAAACGGACACGCAGTGCGACTGACTTTGCCAACATGCTCATGAAGAGTCGACCGAAGCCACTCGTAGGAGTTGCGACGAGCAACTACTTTGACGTGCTTATCAAGGTTGAGGTTAATTTCGCCTGTTGCTTGGCCACTCTCGATGAGCAACATGGTCCACGTTTCCAGATCGTGCCTCGCACGGTGAAGGCTCCAGCCCAGTTAAGTGAGTCGAAGGAAGCCAGCCATTTCCTTACCAAGCATCACACCAGCGTTGTGAAGACCGAGAAACCGTTGCCAATCCAAGAGATCGTCGCAGAGATGGAGACGACTGAAGAGACAGCCGATCTCCAGCTATCGCCAGATCGCCTTGCGGTTGCTGATTCCAAGATTTCGGGGTCGCGTAAGGTGTTGCGAAATACCAACAACGCAGACACGGTGGTGTACTACGCATCGTGTTCAACGCCCCTCGCCTTCAATACCGTGTTACTCCAAGAGATGTCTGCCACCAGCTCTCATGTTAGCGACTTGGCTCACCTACACCTGATCAACCGTGTGCTGAGCGCGACAGATCCAGATAAGTCGACCACTTTCGCGAACAAGTGGGCCAAACACCTTGGTGACAAGGTTCCGAAGAAACGAGAGGAGCTGTTCCAACGTGTGGCTGCATGGTGGAATACACCATCAGACAGCACAAAAGAACTTGTGCGTGCATCCAGAGCACTGGCTCTCTTTGAGCTCATGCTCATGTGCACGGCGCCGAGAATCTTCGAGAAAGACTTCTGGCTCCAACATGTGACTGGTATGTCGATCGCGTGGATTCCAGCACACAATCGTCGCCTTCTTCACCCCAACTTGCTTTTGGCACTGTTGAGATCCAAGCTTGGAGAGATCTGTTTCAAACTTTGGGAAGCTGTCCAATGGCAGGGTTCCATGCTGAACGACCTTGAAGCCCTTCGCGCCAGTGATGGCTTCTACCCAGACGATGCAAGCGTACTCCAGTTACAGAAGGTAGACGATCAACTCACACTCGTGACTGGCCCACTCAGTCAGAGTTCGTAAAGTTGTCGAAACAGTAGACACAGCCAAGATTTCGTGGCAAGGCGTCAGCTTGCTGACAGTCAACACCAATGGGATCAAGAGGAATGGCCATCTGCTGATTGAAAATTTTCTCCAGAGACACAGCGTCTCTTGTGTCCAAGAAACCAAACTACGTGATTCTCATCATCTCGACACACTCAAGTTCAACCACGACGCCCGATTCCAGCACAAACTCTTTGTCAGTGATCCGGGTGCTAACAGCTCAACCCAGACTACCGGTCGGTCAGGTGGAGTGCTGACTGTACTCCGCTCGGATTTCCCAGGTTTCGACACTGTGGTGGAGCTTCCCGATCTGACAGTCCCAGGTCGCTATCTAGTGGTCCGAGTGTCAGTTGGGAATGCTCCCATATACATCCACAATGTCTACTCGCCTGTCAACGACTCCGACAAGTTGGTGTTCTTCGATCACCTACGAGTCGACTTGTTCGAAGACAATGCGACGCACCTCGTGCTCGGCGACCTCAACACACCTCTGGATCCAAGCATGGACTCATCTCAACCCTCGCTTCGTGCTCGTCCTGGACGCAGTGCATGCCTCGGTTGGCTCGGTCAGCTTGGAGTGGTAGATTCCTGGCGCATCCACCATCCAGATGAACGAGTGTACACAGGTCCTCAGCCACGTAAAAACCGACTCGACTACATCCTCATGTCTGAAGACTTCAGCAACGCAGTGTACGGCGATGCCAAGTACTTCGAACCCAAGGGTGCAGGTGACCACTTGGTGCACCAAGTCACACTCCGCTCCATGTCCCAGTTGCATGGTCGTGGATATTGGAGATTCCCAGCATATCTGCTTGAGTACCCGGAGGTGGTTGAAGCCATCCAGGGTGAGGCTCAGCAACTACTACAAGATATCCAAGCCGCCAAGAACCCAGGCAAGGTCTGGGAACAATGGAAGAAGTCAGTCCGTCGGCTTCTACAGGCACTCCAACGCAAACTTCGATCCCAAAATGAAGCTGCAGTCGAAATAGCTCGCAAGACACTCGACGACGCAGCGAAGCGATTCCGCGAAGATCGTCACTCCGTATCTAAGGCTGGTTTCCATACCGCTATGGAAGCATACCGGGACTGTGTGAACAGATCTAGTTGCTATAACCAAGACGCTGCCTTCGACTTCCAAGCTCAACATGCTGAGACGTCATCCAAATACTTCTTCCGACCACTAGACACTTCACTCCGTCGAGTCAGTATCGAAGAAGTCCAGACATCGAATGGACGTGTCTCACGCAACTCCCAAGATATCTCAGCGGGATTCCGAGCTCACTGGGGATCTATCATGGGAGATCGAGACAGTCCAGCTGAATCTACGCCGCCAACCAACTCCAGCAAAAGTCGGAAGTTGCTGAGTACGATCGAAAAGCGGCTCTCGACAGAAGAACAAGATCTGCTGAACACTCCAATCTCCGGCGCCGATTTGGCTGACGCACTCAAACACATGAAGGCCAGCTCTGCTCCTGGGATGGATGGACTCACAGCTGGTTTCTATCAAGTTGCAACTGATGTCTTTGGTGAATGTCTGAGCATCGTGTTCAACTATCAGCTAGCACGAGGTGAGCTCCTATACTCCCAGCGTCAGTCAGCAGTCTGTCTCTTACACAAGAAGGGTTCCCGGGCCGATCCGGGAAACTTTCGACCGATCTCGCTCATGGGAGTCGACGTCAAAGCTCTGTCCAAGACACTGACGTATCGACTACAGCTCTCCCTACCCAAACTGATCCACGTCGATCAGAAGGCGTTCGTGAAGGGTAGATCCATCCATCACCACATTCGCTTTCTGGCTGATCTGCAAGATCTCGTGACTGCAAGAGATGAAGAGGCCTACGCCATGTTTCTCGACTTTGAGAAAGCGTACGACCGAGTCAACTGGAATTATATGTTCCAAGTGCTTGATCGCATGGGCTGTGGTGGAGCCTTCTCCGACTGGGTGAAGCTGCTGTACACAGGTCAACAGGCTCACCTTCTGATCAATGGTCACATCCAGCCAGCAATCTGTCCGACACGCGGTGTCAAACAAGGTGACCCGCTCTCAGCATTGCTCTTTCTAATGGTCATCGAACCATTGGGTAATCTGTTACGTCAACACGAAGAACATGGCATCTGTCTGACAGAGGATCACACAGTTCCCGGATTGTTCTTCGCTGATGACTCGACGTTGCTCTCTAGCTCGATACAAGGTATCCAAGCGCAACTCGAACTTGTCCAGGTGTATTGCGATGGCTCTGGTGCCAAGCTCAACTTGAGCAAGTGTACTTTGATGCCACTGCATCGGTTACGTGAAGCCCCAGTTATCCCTGGCATCAAGGTACTGCAGAGAGGCGGGAATGTCAAGTTTCTCGGTCTCCTCTTCGGTCAAGACACAACGGACGATGCCATCATCGAGTTCCTGGATCGACGCTTCTATGAAGGTTTCCTGCTCTGGTTCCGTCGAGCACGAACCTTGAGAGGTCGTCTACTCATCGCGCTCACCATGGTTCTTTCTCGGCTCTGGCACTACACGGTACATGTCCCAGTTCCTGACCGCATTGTCAAGAAGTGGCAGTCGACACTCAACCGATTCGTGCTCAGTCGTCGCTACGAACGCAACGCCAAGCATATCCAGTTGATCGCCAAGGAGTTCCTGTATCAACCACGCTCGGAGGGTGGATTGCACATCCCCAGCATCGAAGCTTCACTCAAGCGTCAGAAGCTCCAACAGTTGCTCCAGTTTGTCGCTGCCTCAACCTCGACGACACGCAACTGGACCACTGCAGGATTAACA
>NC_090621.1:4958790-5039839 GCF_004359215.1 Bremia lactucae | reverse complement strand
TGATAATGAAATACGCATCAGGTTTCGCGTGATAGCTACTTATTGTTAAGTGACATAGAAAAGAGTGCGGTCGAATGAGTGAGTACGACCGCGGGGATGATGTCATCAAGCCCATGCTTTCCGGTTTAGACAGAGATGCCTTTTATTCAGCCATCACAAAGTTCAAACAACATGAACTTGACGAGGTGAAGTTGAAAGTAGCCTCGATTGATCAGCAAGGCTCTCAACAGGCAGAACTGTTATATATTGCAACAGAAACAGACCCCTGTACATGGGATAACGCACACGCGTCGTCCGGAAACCTTATAGGTTGACATCTCTAAGTACAGATGAGTCGAAGAAGACTCCCTCTTGAAATGGTTTGCCGAGTTGGACGATGCCATAGGGGCTCGTCACATCGTCGACGAGCAAATGCAAGTCGCATTTGCTCAGTCAAATTTGGCAGGCCGTGCCAAAACTTAGGCAGTAGGCCTCAAGTTGCGCGACCCGTATCTCTTAGGGTCGCTATAGGCTTCTAAAGCCCGGCTTAAACAGACGTTTGAACCGCCTAGAGCTGAGTTCAGAGCTCGATCAGAGCTTCTGAAACTCATGCAAGGTAAGCGTGATGTTCACGCTTATGCCCAGCAAATACAGTTCGTAGCAATTTGTATCACCAACAATCCAGGTCATGAACAGACGTTGATCACGGTGTTCATGCAAGGTCTTACGGATGGTCCCGTGAAGACCCATCTGTTCCGCTTGGAACTGGATACGCTTGTAGAAGCAATGTTGGTGCGAGACAGGAGAAATTTAGTTTGATACAGGCTCAAGCTAGTTCGTCATCGTATCGTCCTCCGAGACAACAAGAGCTTGGAAGTCCAGAGCCTATGAACCTCTCTTTCATCGAAAGCGACAGATCTCGCTTTTCGAACAATAAGCGATTGCAGGGATGCAATCGCTGTCAAAAATTAGATCACTACGCTCATGAGTGTTGTACCCCACGCCCAGTACCTAGGGGTTCTGAACGTACTTATGGACCGAATGCCAAAAGGGCAACGGTCGCGGGTCCGACGTTGTCGCGAATCGCAACAGCGAGGCGGGCCGCCAAAAAACGGTCGGGGTCGGTAGTGGCGCATTTCCCTACTTATCCAGCAACCTTACGAGAATTTGCAAATCTTTTGACGAAAGTTGCTCTAAATACAGAGTCATTGTGTGTCTCTGCACCTGGTGATGAGGTATCTCATCACCTTGAAGTTAAAAGTAACGAATGGTTTGTCACTTAGCGCCCTAGTGGACTGTGGGCGTCGAATAACTTTATCCGTCGCCAGGCGCTAGAGGGTCGGAGGCACAAATATGTTGAGCGCGACATCCCTCCAACGAGGATGACGGTGCGTCTAGCGACAGTTGCATCGATAAATCAAAAGGTCAAACAATAAGGGGAAGCAGTGAAATTTCACGTAGTGAAATTTCATTACATGTTAAAGATTTGCAGTATGATGATGATTTTATCGTACTAATTCGAATGATAAAATTGATGTCATCGTAGGTTTACCTTATCTCAAAAAGAATGAGCCGAGAATCAGCTGGCAGTATCGACCCGTGAAGATGCCTGCCACCTGTTCATCAGATGGCCATATAACGAACGTCTTGGAGCGTCCATAAGCGTGTGGATGTACTACGAGGGAGTGCGATGGCCTCACTTGTGATACAGTCATCAGTACGACTGCGCAAGATTATAGTGTGATGACTAATCACACTGTGAAGCCAGCTACCGGCGGCTGTGCGAATACACAGGCAGCGCCGAAGGTCCACCACTCAAATAAGTCGAGTGGATTAAGACATGGATGTACGCCTAGCGGGCGACAGTCATTGCTAAAGTGACTAGACTTCAGCTTCCCGAGAGATTCATCCCTCGGTAGCCTGTGGTAAAAGGGGTATTAGGAAGAAATCGAGACATTGAATGTCTTGGTTAATGACCGATCAAGATTAGGCGCTTATACCTTGATCTGTATGCGCCTCCGAAGTTAACTTCAGAGATAACTCATTTTGCAACCGTAGAACCTGAACGGCTCTCGAAAGATCTACACAGTGGCAGAATCAAGCAGATCAGCGTACACATCAGCGGTCGTTTTTGCAGAGAACGAACGGGTTCATAGCCGCCCGTCGATGGACGAAAGTGTTCTCGATGTGAAGACTCGGTCTGAGAGATAAACAACTCAATCCTGGGAGTCACATTAGACAAATCCTATATACAAAGATTTTATTAGATTGAGGGATATATTCTCTTAAGCAGTTCCATGCGAGTTGCCTAAGGATAAAGACACTCGACATAAGATCGAGCTCAAACAGGGCTCGAAGTACTGTGTCATCAAACAGTGGCCACTGCCTCGTGAACAAGTACTTGCGACCGATAATTTTCTTATCGATTGATTAAAAACGGGCATGTTAGGGAGTCAACCTCCCCACATAGCTCTCCGACCTTCTGTGCGCGAAAAACCACTGGGGGTGGCGGATAGTGCACGCACTCAATAAGCTGGATGCTGCAACGGTACCGGTTCAAAAGCCGATTCTATGAAAGACGTAATTATAGACGGTATGTCAGAGAGCACCACCTTTTTGTCTATGATCTAATGGACGGATTTTATCAGATCCTTATGCGTGAACGGGACATCCCCGTACACAGCAGTGAGCGCTCCCAGTGGGATGCTTTGGAAATGGCTAGGAACGCCCCGTCACACTCAACAGATGCGTGACAAATCTTTTGAGACAGTGCGAGAATTCGAACGAGTTATTTCGACTATGTATTCGTCCATAGCCGGGCTATGGACGGAAAGACGGACGTGGAAGTTCATAAAATTTACGTTCTTGAGGTTCTTACACTTATGCAAAAGTACAAGTTGTACGCAAATCTCAAGAAGTGTAAATTCGCTGCAGGCAAGGTACCACTTCTTGGGTGCATCGTCGGTAAACACGGCGTGCGCCCTGATCCCGAGAAGATCAAGGCAAATACCGACTGGCTAGTTCTGGTCGATGCCAAGGGACTTCGAAAGTTCCTTGAACTAGCGGCGTGTTTGCACAAGTACTCGCGCTATTATTCCGAGATGACAATTCATCTCTCATGTCTCTTGAAAAAGACGAGGAATGGTAATGGAGCGCTGATTGAAAGTGTTCCTTTGAAGGAAATAAAGCATAGCTTGATGCAATCACCCATCTTGGCGATTGACAGACCATTCCATGTGGTCTGTAACGCCATCAATTTCGCAATCGGCTGTGCATTTATGCAATTAGATACAGACGGCGCGGAGCGCGTCGTCTGTTACCAATCGCGTCAGCTGCAACCAGCTGAACGCAATTACCCAGTCATGATAAGGGACACCTTGCCATGAAATATACACTGGCTAAATTTAGGGTCTATCTCCTCGGAGATAGACCGTTCATCGTATATACGGACTATTCGTCATTTCGCACGGCCGTAAACAGAACACACTTCTCGCAAAGAATGAAGAGGTGTATATCCTCGTTTGCGGAGTATAATTTCTCCGTGGAATATAAACCAGGACGATTTAATGTCGTCGCTGACGCGTTATCACGCCGACTCGATTTTGAACCGACAGCGCACTCCAACAGTGAAAAAATATCCCACTGTTGTAACACGCTTTAAAAGTGTTCCGTCGTCAACTCTGTTTTATGACATAAAGAAAGCCTGCACGAAAATAAAGACCTTCTGCGTTTAATGGATCAATTGATGAATCCATCCAATAAAGCTTTCAAAATTTATTGGCTTTAAATCGATCGTCATCCGATCGATACACAACACGCAACGGCATTACTGTACTACACAGCCATTGCCGACGACAGTCCGCGTGTCGTCGTCCCAACTAACGATGATTTGCGCTTGCGCATCATGTATAAGTGCCAGGATGCACCAATAAAGTGGGCATCGTGGACGTGAAAAAACTTATTTCACAGTGAGTCGCGACATATACTGGCCAGTACGTGTGCAAGTACTTTCGTGCTTGCTAGGTATGTCAACGGGTGAAGCTAACCCTTTATTCCGTACACCTCTTCAACCTCTACCACTTTCGGGGGAATGTTGGCAGTCTGTATGTATAGACTTCGTCTTCGGTTTTACCGAAGACGACCACAAAAGCAATAGAATCCTTGTTTTTGTAGACGGATTCAGCAAGATGGTAAATTTTTCTGCAGTACCAGAGTCAATCACGGCTCCGAACTTTGCCCATGTCTTTATCAACACGGTATTCAGACTCCACAATTTACCCCGTGAACTAGTCTTCGATAGAGATCCACGGTTCACGTCGGAGTTTTGGCAATCCGAGTTCCGACTCTTGAAACACGGCTGACTAAGTCAGCTTTTGATCATCCAGAGACAGATGGTCAGACGGAACGCGAAAACCGCGTCCTCGAAGAGATACTTTGAGGTTACGTCCAATCGTATCCGAATTAAAGCGAGTTTTTTTGAGCTCGTCGAATTTGCAATCATGAATTCGGTGCATGCGTCTACAACGCATACCCACCCTATTAGAGGGATCTCTAGTTAAAGGGGGGAGGACTGGCACGAATAAAGCCATCTCTGGCTCATGCTCATCACGTGTCGAAGTTATTAAAAACGCAAATGGTGTCGATGTCGAAGCAATGACATCATCCAAAGAAATAAATATCTTATGGCAGTGCGCTTTGTGCGCACTGAAAAAGATAAAACAAATGAAATAGCAGAGAAATTTCTGCTGGATCGAGAATCAGTAGTCCATTTCGTTCAGGATTCCATTGCTAACGCGATGAACCGGCAGAAACGGATCGCAGACAAACATGGAAGAGCAAATGTTCTTAAAATTTTTTTAAATTATTGATCTAGTAGTACAGTCTACCGTAAACTTTCCTAAACATGTAGTCACTAGAGTGGATAGTAGTAACTACTACCCAAGTTATTTAAGCTATTCCGTGTACTGCATCACAGAGGCAATGCATACACAATAGAATTGCCACAAAGGATGCGAACGCATCCTACGCTTTACGTTGGTCGACTCCGCCCGTACCATCAGTAAGTGGTTTCTTCCGCGGACGGATCTGACCACCCCTTTCAAGAATCCCTAATAGATTCTTGTGATCACGAACCAGACTCTCATGTTGAGTCTGGAGATTCTCATGCCGAATCCGAAGTTGCTCGAAATCGCGACGAGCAGACGACAGCTCGTCACGAAGAGCGTGATTATTCCATTCGTAATCCAACATTTAGTACGCACTCTTCGAACGATCTTCCAACCGTTCGATACTGTGAGTCTGCACCGTATGTTTCAACGTGTGACACATACCGCGTTCGTGATCAAGACCCCCATCCAATACATAAAGGTAGTGGTCGAGTTTGTCGATCTTCGACTCTAGATCCGACACATAGGTCGGACCTAATTTCCCCCCTGCCCCACCACAACCATTAGTGGATTCCCACGGTGGTCAACGTTTTCTTGTGGAACGTATTGTAAACCACCGTGATATAAAGGGGCAGCGAATAAGTTATCTTGTTCGCTGGACCGGCTATCGAACTTTGCATGACAGCTGGGAGCCTCGTTCCCAGAGAGTTGTTGACGTTTAGGGCCTCGTCCGTCAGTATGAAGAGACCCATCCGATGGATCAGAAGGTCCATAAAAAACACGTGCCTCCGGCGCATGAAAATTGATTGCAACACGTTAATCGCATTGCGCGTCTCGATAGAGATGAGAGCCCTTCCCCAGGGCAAAGAAACCCCTTTCACCCGTTTCGTGTTGTCGACACAACACGGACAGATATCACCCCAAGTGAGGCAAGGAAATCCTGCCTCACGAGACAATCGATGCAGTTTAAAACTTGCACCGGTTTGAGTTCGTTTTTCAAACCGAACGCGAATCGCGTCAAGTCTTTGAAGCCAGGCTTCGCTCCCAACGATTTTGAAATAGCGAATAAGCGCGCTCCAGGCTAGCATTAGCGAGAATTTATCTCGCTTGTTGTTGCCACAATACCATCGATGCTTAAGAAAAGGATCGAGATAAAATCTTCCTCCGCGCAAAAGTACTTCACGCAGACATCAAGGCCATGTAGCTTTGTCGCAATATCTAAGGGATATTATTTGTGAGGAGTAGTATCTCTAGACAAGCTACTGACTAGCCGTTCGGGCAAAAGCTACGGCTTCTTCTCAGGTGCAAGAGAGAAGACGAGACATTTTAGTGTCTACGCTTCCCTGAGTGGTACCCACTAAAGCAGGGGTACCACAAGAAGTGTATAACGATGGCTTACGCCATCGTCATCACCACGCACAGAAATATGTGCGGGTAACGGGACGGGAGACGGTGCTGGCGATGAGAAATCATCCCCATCGTCGAAACCAAACATGCTATAGCGAATGCTATATGCACGTCTATCCGTATTGTGTGTTTAACGATGGCTTACGTCATCGTCATCACCACGCACAGAAATATGTGCGGGAAACGGCACGGGAGACGGTGCTGGCGATGAGAAATCATCCCCATCGTCGAAACCAAACATGCTATAGCGAAGGCTATATGCACGTCTATCCGTATTGAGCTCACTCATTCGAAAGCTCATAGTCAGCCGCCTCACGACGACCAGGCGACTGTTCTGTTCTCCTCGAGTCGGCCATTTCGTCCGACTCGCATTCATAGTCGACCTCCAAAGAGGGGTCGCATTCACGTGGTGTTTCACCACGTGCACCCGCAACATCTAGTGTTGTGGGAGAAGAGGGTATTAAGGCAAACGAAATGTCTATCGTAAAAAACGATGATGCGTCGGCCGCTGCTGCATGTACCGCAGCCGAAGGTCCCGCACTATTCGCTTACCGCATGGACTCGTTTACCAGGCGATAGAATTGAAAATGATAGTTCTGACCAATCAACACCGTTTTCAATTAAGTGGTCCTATAATGACCACTCTATTCAATGACAGCCAGAGTGATTGTCTTTTAAGGGAGGTGTGATGTAACGGGTGTTTCGCCACATGAAATTGACACTCAAGGCTGTTTATATATTATCTAAAAGGTAGATAATATTCGGAGAATTTTACTTTACATTGTAGTATTCGGGAAGCTTATTCATAGGTAGATATAAGCCATTATACCTACTTGCTCCGCGGTCTAGTCAGCACTGGACGCGCGCAAAAAGAGAGACAGATAAGACTTTATTACATGTTTTGTATTAGTACATGATAAAGTTAGCTTTTAATAGATAGAAACAAAAGAACTCAATAATATTAGATGCAGTATACTTTTGGCCCTCTTTAAAGCAAGTGCAGTAAAGAGAGACATCCTATTCACGTACTAGTGTACGCGAAGTGACGCGTGGTACCGCTTGGACTTGGCTGAAGCAGTACAAGTCGGAAGTGCCCCGTTACATAATTAATTAAAGTCAAAATAACGATTGTATTCGCATTATTGATTTTGACCAAAATCAAGATGGCGACGACCAAGTCTGTGCGCGTGGGCCGTGAGGCCGCTAAGCTGGCAGTGCACGGATCAGGTAGCTATCAGTAAGACAAATGTTTCAGTAGAGGCTAATGCGTCTACTGCAGGGAATGCATCACCTTCTATTCCCATTGTAGGTGATTGCAACATGTCATCTGTTGATGACATGTCAGGTGATGGTGACAAGTCACGCGCTACATCAATTGTAGTTGACTGGACCAAGTCACCGGGATCGGCTGACTCAGTAGCTACTTAAAAGGTCACCTGATCACCCAGGGCCGAGTCCGTTAAACCGTTGGGCTCTAACGTGACAACCAGGCAGGGTATCACGAGGTTATTCGACTCGTCGGACATCTTTGGTGGAAGTCATTATCAGACGACACCGCGGGTGATAACTCTGGTGACGTTAGTATGCGTCACCAGGAACTAAGTGGTCGCGAAGGGAAGCGTGCTGCTGGTGCTGCTAGTATGCATCACCAGGAAAGGAGTGATTCATGTGATCGCCCAAGGGCCAAGTTAGCGTTAACGCTAATATGAACCAATAGGAAAGGGACCGCAAAACTTTGCGGTTCGCTTCTAAAAAGAGGCCTTGGTTGCCCATGACCAACGATCAATATCATATTCGACTCATCCAGGCTTCACAAGCCTGGTGACTATGAAACGGAATTCTCCATCGATGCTATTTTCCGGCATCTGTGGTACACTTGTAAACGGGTAAAGGATGTCAAATCTTTGTTCAAAGGTTGCGGAGAATTTGTACAGAATGTACAAAACATAGGCCGTGAGGTCTGGCTTGACAAGCTATATGATTTCCGCGAACGGCTCCAGAAAGGACCTGAGTCGGTGCTTGCACTGTTTGTCTGGAGAGGCAGAGATTCCATGCGTCTCGTGGGGGGACTCATGTCCATGCTGTTTTAAGGGTGCAGGTCATGCCCCTCATGAAGCGAAGCATTTTCCCTCAAATATCCCAATTGGAGGACTCTCATCCTATAACAGATGCGTCAAATAATTAAGAACCTCTAATCCTTTTGCGAGCGCCGGAAGCGCTTGTTCTCTGATGGGCCTTCTGCCGATGAGGTTGGGTCAACTGATGTTGGACGATCGGGTGTTGTACTGCAAGACGAGACCCGAAAAGTCCAACATCAGTTGGGAATGAGGTTCATAACTAACATACGAGGGTGGATACCCTCGCCAACGAACGAGATAACTCGTTCGAACCCCCTTTGCCACACGGTGGCTCAAGCAGCTTTCAACAAGAAAACGCTTCTCACCCATCAATGGATGTGGAGGGGAAGGAAAGATCGGGTTCGCCTCGTTTGACGGGCCCGAATCAACATCGTGATTTGGATCACACCCTTTATTTTTTAGGGAGGCTATTTATCACGAGCGATCCCGTCGCCGCGAGTTAGCGGTGACGGTTGATAATGTTTCTCGTGACCAGTTGAGAAAATTGCGCAGGTTGCGGCTGATCAACTGGCAAACGAAATGACACATCAGTCCCAGCAAAACGGGCTGGTGACAGCTCGTCAGAAGATCTCTGCGTTAGAGGTAAGAGTGGATCGTCTGGTTCAAAAGAATCAGACTCTGTTCCGAGATTTGAGTCTTTGGCTTGGAACCGTTAGGCTTTGGCGGGTGCCCTTGATTGTTTCGGTGTAATTCAGAATCGGAAGAACCTCGTACTAATGGTACGAGCGGAATCGCCCAACATAAAACTTAGGATGCGTACGCATGCTACGAGGCATCTCGATCATGTACGCATTGCCTTGGCGATGCGTACACGTAATGGATGATGTGCGACGCCTAGCAAATAAAGGACCCAAGAGAATACTTTACTGAACATTGAGATCTTTAGAAACCACGTCTCATCCCAGTTGAAGTACACGAAACAGGCCGATATTCCTGGGCAGTAATTTATTATACCTAATCAAGAGGCTTGTTGGTTTGCAATGGGATGTTGTGACCGACAGCAACGGCGTCCATCGCTTGGCCTACATTCGTCACTATTGTTTGGTCGATTTACCGTACAAAGTTGGACTAGATCATTAACATTAAATGAAATTAAGTTTGCTCTTTCATTTTTGTAAGAGTTCCGTTATTGTCGGTCCATCGCATCAGCGATGGAATCCTGTACGAAATGGACCAACGCTGCTCTAGCCAACAGGAAATCACCTGCTGACTCGGTTTTATTTTTGTTTTCAGGTCGACCGGCTCGCACTGTGAAGATATTAATCTCTTCGGAATTGAGAGTATTATCGCTCTCATTAATAATATTTTCGACGCTGAGTCTTTCAGCATCGTCGTCAAAGCTAGTAATATTATTATTGTTATCTCTGAGTTTGTCCACTTCAATGTTAATTAAATTCACATCGGTATCCTTCGCATTGACATTAGCGCTAATGCGTGATAAGCAAGAGCTATAAGGTCCTTTGCTCGAGCGATCCCCTCTCCCTTCTTCGTCAACAGTTACTCTCAAACAGGGTAGGTATACGTGAGTGACGTAAGCCATTCACGAATAATGGTGTATGCTTTGTAGAAGCATACACTAACTTGTTGATGTCAAATTCAACCATCGGCAAGATCTCGCTTGAACTCTTAAAAGAGTGGACGTATCCGTGAAGGATCTCTTCGAGAATACGGTTTGACCGCTTCGTCAGACCATCTGTTTCAGGATGATCAGAAAGCGACATTTTTAACTGTGTCCTAAGTGATTTAAACTCAGATTGCCAAATTCCGCCGTAAATCTAGGGTCTCGATCTGAGACCAGTTCGTGGGGTAACCCATGGAGTCGAAATATCGTGTCAACGAAGACACGAACACAGCCCTTGGTTGTGATCAACTCCGGTACTGCAGCAAGATGTACCATTCCGCTAAAACGATCAACCAAAACAAGAATACCATACTAAGTTTTTAAAATTAAAAATATAATTTATTCTTATGTTCGTCTCTGGTAAATCCGAAGACGAAATCCATGGATACAGACTGCCAACACTCTGCCGGAACAGGCAGAGGTTGTATGGGAGCACGGAATTAAGCACTGGGCTTCACCCTTTGACAAACTTCGCAAGCACGTATGTTTTTGCTTACGAAATTATACTGGCGTGGCAGTAGAAGTCACGACTTTTTGTGAGATAGGCGTTTGCACGTCCACTATGACCACTTATTGGTGGAGCGCGGCACTCATACAGGATGCGTAATCGCAAATCATTATGGGTGGAGATATGACGATTCGAGGTGTGTCGCCAGCAATGGCTGTGTAATACAGTAACCTATTGCGTGTTGCGTATCGATCTGCTGAGGATTAATACAATTTCGACTTCCTTATAAGGATTGTTGGGATGGCTTTCTAAGGTAAGCTATCAACCTTTTAAGAGCCTTATCTTCTTGAAAAGGCTCTTCTTACGTCGTCGAGTAATGTTGAAGACAGAACCCTTACTGGTGCAATAGCAAAATCTCTGGCGTCACAACCACATGATAAGGTCGACCTTAGTTAGCAATCGCCAATCGTGGCGATTGCATTTATCTTTGCTTGATATCCTCAAAGGAACGCTGACAATCAGCGTTCAATGACTACTAATTAATTTACATTTTTTCAACAAAGAAGAAAGCTGTACTGCATGCCATAGAAATGCTTCTGCGACATAACAGATGTGTAACCAATCTGTTGGATCGGTGCGGGATTTTGCACCGAGCTATTTTAATGACGTCTTCGTTTACAGCAGAGCCAAAAACGAAAATTCGGATGTTGAAGTACATCGGATGTACGTCTGAAAGGTTCTTACACTTAAGCGTAAGCACAAGTTGTATGCAAATCTCAAGAAGTGTATATGCGCTGCAAGCGAAATACCACTTCTTGAGTGCACCGTGGGAAAACACGGTGTAGGCCCGGATCCAGAAAAGATCAAGGTGATCACCGATTGGCCTGTTCCAGTCGATGTAAAGGGACTTATAAAGTTCCTCGGATAACCGGCGTACCTGCACAAGTACCCACGCAATTATGCCAAACTGAACTAGCCACTCCCGAGCATACCGCTTGGGGTGCTTACTGCTGTGAACGGAATCTACTAAACTTATTATACTACTAACTAACTAAGTTTGGCGCCTCCTTGCGCACCGCACAATTGTGCCTTAAACTTTTGGCGGGGTTTATTCAGACATAAATCGACCAATGAAAAGAGCATCAATATTACCAAATTTGCTAATATTAGAACTATTATAGTCAAAATTAATCAAGATAATGATTTTGTACTTCTTTATTTATTCCCTCTCATAGAAAATAATATTAAGATTCCTCTTATAGGAGATGAAACTTATGTAACGGGAAACCCCGTTACATCGACCGTCATTTCTCACGTGCAGTGAGGTAGTTGGTGGGCGCCTAAGCGACCTCACAGATCGAACTAAGTACCTTAGTAAAAACCCGGTCACGGAAGCGGTAATTAAGGCTCTACGTGCGCACTTGTCAGCTAGGAAGTAGTTTTTAAGACTAACTTTATATTTAATCGAGTAAATATAAGTACGTCTAACCAATCAATAGACGCCGCTTCTACAGATGTGCATTCCTACGTGGCGAGCTATTACCTGAAACCTCGGCTTACGGATGTCGCTAGCCGTCATCGCTTCCAATGTGAATGCACCTATGTGCATCACATACACAAGGGTAGGATACTTGTGCACCACAGTCTAATTACTTTACACAAAGAAAATAACCATCCCGTTAAGTACAAAAGTGAACTTAATGGTTTTGTGTAACAAAAAGGCAACTTTAGCCCGTTACACCACGCCACTCTTTAAGGACGAATTTACATTTTTGTAAAATCGTCAACGGGAGGAAGAGGGACAGCAAGCTGCCTTATGCGCGTCTTTCAAGCCCTATTAAGTACTCTCAGCGACCAGTGTACATTATTGTCATCACATAGCACCTGACATGCCACCTAAAAGAGGCAAACCTGATGGGTAGTCTGCAAAGACACCCACACAACCTCGCCTAAAGCACGCGCAGCGATAAAACGCAGCCGTCACCTAGTGTCTCAGTTGCAACGCCGATAGCTACTGGTGCTGCCGCGATAGATGGACTTACAGATCTATTTCACTTTTCCAGTGAGGATGTAGATCCGTCGCATTGTTTTATTATTTACTGAAATAATTCGACACCGCTGCTATCACCTTATTCTAGTTATGAGCACAGCGAGTAAATGAGAAAGGATGATGGCGCTTTATTGCTTATCTACACTTCACCCATTGCTCCTAACATGGAGACGCCCAACGTTGCAAAGGCAAACTTACCTTACGTCAACAAAGCATCTCTCTCGTCGTCTGCGCTAGCTAGCGCAGCGACCATTCGTGAGAGCGCAGCCATAAAGGCGCAGCTGCTTCTCAGTTGGGTAGAGCCACAACAGCTGTCGTTCAGACCATCATTCAAAATGGGTCTGACGCAGAAGAGCCTGAGCGCATAGCTCCACCGACGGCACGTGAGCGTGTCCAGTCGTTGTCACAAGCCAGTCGCATTGAACGTGTATATGTAAATGGTGGCATACCACCGATGCCACCTCCATCCGAATGGTCTTATTTGAATGGAAAAAGTGCGTCGCTCCTAGAGCGCGCTACTCTCGATGCACGTAATTATTATTGCATCTATAGTTCGTGGTCGTGTTCCCCGATCCCGATCGTGTTGCATTTAAATAAATCAAGCGACCAATACGAAGCGGAATTTTACGCTCGCTTGCGTGTGAAAGAAATCATTGCGGTACTGTACCCCCCCCCCCCGTTTCTACTCATCACGCCGCTCCTGCTAGTCCATACAGAACCAGCGGAGCGACAATTGTTGCTCCTTCTCATAGGCAGACACTAGGCCCGGTACGTCGGACGGTTCCCAAGAGTCAAAACGCTTTGTGTATCCTCTCCACTGGACGAGGATTTGATGTTTCTGCTGCACGGAGCGGTGGGCAAATAATATTTCTAACAAGGAAGCGTTGGTTCCCAGCAGCATCCATCAGTGCAGGGCCCGATAGAAGCGGCGATTTCGCCCACCCTAATCACGGGCAGCCTATCCCGCATCCGTTTAGTTGCAGGCGCTGAGTGCTGCTGAACGACGGATCGGGTATCTCGATTGTCAAGTCTCGCGACTGACTTCAGATCTTTAAGATATCCGAGCGAAGAATCCCAAGGATACCAAAGGCTTAAACTTCGGCTGGACCTTTTAGAAAACCTGATGCTAAGAGATCTGCGTTACTCGCGTAATATCTCTCGCTCTCCAGTCCGTGTCAGTTAGAGGAGTCATTCGGCTGGATTTTTATCACCTTCACCGTCTCCATCACCAGATCGACGCTTGACTCACTGTCGGAGTCACCATCGGCCTCCTTAGACGGATAGGATGTGTGATTTCATCTGGACCAACATAACGTTCTAGACGACCCACGTAAATACGGGTGCGTCTTCATATACTAAGCCTATACTGTAGGTCTCCAACCTCTTCGATCACCGTAAACGACCCGATGAAACGCGGCAAAAATTTCGTAGTACCTCCGGGTAGTACAAAACTGCATTTTAGGAAGGGTGATAGTACGTAATGGTACATTTTCTCCCACCCTAAAGCGTTCATTGTTTTTGCGACCATATTGGTCCGGATATTGTTTTTGCTTGTCTTGTGCCCTTGCCATCGCGTCACGGACTTTTCGTGTTATTGCTTATCACTCATCCACAAAGCGCTGAGCCTTGCTCACGCTATTGGCATCAAAATCGCCTATGACACCGCCGAGAGGTCGGCGTTAAAAATTGATGTGTTCATCGAAAGTGTTGCGCTTTATGCATATGCGTGTATAGGGGATCGTATGACAAGAATTATACGGAGAAATAGTGGGGAGAAAAACCATGCTATGTGGCTCAGTTGCATAAGAGGTGGCAGTGCCACCCTCAGGTCACCGGTTCGATACCCGGCAACGACGAAAACTAAAACCTTCGGGAACTGGTGTTTGGGGTTCACCAGCACTGTACTGCCAGACAGTGACGACCCCCAGTTTGTGGTGGTCCACATATGTGAGAAAGGGGGCGCAGCGAACGATTGGAAAGTGATAACGGTCGCATAAAGTACCGGTACGATAAAGATAAACTCAAAATATAACTTACTTTCCGGTTTGCAATCTCGACCGTTAGCCCATCTTCAAGCTCATAGCGTAACGTAATTCTACAGTCGGTCATACGACGTAGTTATAAATAACAAAAATCGTTATCGTGTAGGAGCACATGCATTCCTTGCTGTGACTGCACAGTGACACTCTTAGGTGTTGTGACCGCTGCTAAACTGGCAGGGCTCGAGTGCAAGTTTCTGCCGTAGATATGAGACCCTCTTGGGTCGTCGTCATTTCGACGAAATTGTGTCCCTCTTTCGCAATTGCACCGAGCGTATTGGCGGGCCCTCCCCCATCAAGACTCGTACTAAGCAAAAACGAGACTGGCGTTCGAGATGGCGCAGTCCATTTTTATAAAACGCTATTCCACCCGTACTGGCGTGGACAGTGGTATTTATATCAAACTCCACGAAAGGCAATTGTTTGCTCCTTGCTTTTGGAGTCGCTACCGTGCACGATACATCCGCCACGACCCAATTGGTACGTTTTGTTCGGTCATCAGTCTGGGGATGATCGGCTGTAGAGATGTGGGGCTTGCTACCTAGCAGCTCGAAGACATGACGCCAAAACCCGACGTAAAATGTGGATCCCGGTCCGATACTATAGAATCGGGCATCTCGTGTAGTCGGTATACACGACCCAGAAACAAGAGAGCTACCTCCTTGCCTGTGATTGATGTTCTACATGGTGCTAAATGCACCATTATGCTCAGTCTGTGTACAAAGACGACGAGCCCCGTCCGACCTTGTGATCAGGCGGAATGCCAATTATCAAGTCCAGACTGACCGACTTCGAACAATTCTTTGGAATTGACAGCAGCTTCAGTGAGGTACGTTTCAGAAGTTTTAAGGAAGGTAAAAGTTAAGAGGTAACGAGATTTTCGTAACTCATCGCCGCTTACATGACTTAAATGCTAGCGGTTGGTGGCAATTTTTAAGTCAGTTTTCATTAACTTATCAACGGATTTTTATAAATTGGGTTGTTTTCACGAACTGACTGCCTTACTGCTGCGAGCTTTCTTTATTTACAGTAGGCTTCTCTTTATATTCCCTACAGTGCCTGTCATTACCCCAAGACCCTCCTAAAACTTGACCAGTAAAACCCTTTTTTTGTTTGATATTTAGCCATTAGAGGTAATATTATTTCCCGAAAGATTAATCTTCTTAGTAATAGGAAACACCCTATTAGCCATCCCATCAGCGATAGGTGCAAAGCTTATCGCTGATGGGCTGGCTAATGGGGTGTTTCCTATTACTAAGAAGATTAATCACCGCTGGACGGTGCAGACTTAATGCGCTGACACTGTTCGCAAGAGCGAATACAGTTGGCCACCGATCGATATAGGAGTGGCCACCAAAATTCCTCTGACACTCGTAAGAATGTCTTTTTACGGCCCAGATGCCCACTCGATGGTGCATCATTGAGCTCGTAAAGTACTTTCAGCTTGAGATATGTGTCATGGGAGACTAAGCTGGTCAAAGAATTACAATGTGATAGCTGGTGCTATAAAAGGCCATCGCTGTAGCTAAATCGAGTAAGCTTAGCCTTCAGGTGCGACGGAAAAGAAACCTTTCGTCCACTGAAGTGATCCAACAGCAGGTGACAATGTTCGTCCTGACTGTAGCTTGCCTTCTACGCGTCGATTAAGTCGGCGCGACCACTTGACATGCGTTTCAGTCTGCAGTGTATAAACAGAAAGAGAATGCAGACAAACATGAGCAAGTTCCAGATATGATCGTGTATTATTGACTACAGAAGGCCTAAGGGATTCAGCCTAGGCACAAGTAAACACGCGCCAGCCTCAGCTACCAGTTAGCAACTGTGCGTGTACGCCAATCTATCCTTGGTTGGTGTCTTGCCAACCATGGCATAGGTTATGCAAACTCTCCATACCTAGCACCGTAAATTTCTCTCTACAGAAAAAGTTACTTAATCTGAAGGCGAGGTTCAACACGAATTCCTTCAGACTTACCGAGCGCGCCGTACGCAAACGAAAGGTCGCTTGCCATCCTGGCAAAGCGACTCATAAATTACCGGTCTCTATTTAAGAGCCGCGAATTTCGCAAAATTCTGTGATGCACATCACATGGTTGTAACCCCGTTCACGGGCTCTATAGACCAGCAGGGTTGAGTTCGAATTTCGGCACCTCAGGGACGGAGGGACTATGCTGCTCATTTGTTAGATAACTTTGAGCTTAGGGGTAATTCAGGACCTGCGTCAGTAGGGCATCCTACCCCTACTGCGCTTTGCATTCTGGACCCTCAGTGGTCGATGAAGTATCAGTGGTCGATGAAGTACTCGCGTCTTGCACGCTGGTTCTTGCAAGCACCCTTTGGGTAGGTAGTCTTCTTGCTGAGCGTTTTAGCCCCAGCAGATATTGTGGCATAGCAGCAAGCCATCATATGGCCGCACTTGCCGAACTTTAAGCAGATTACGTCTTAATTGCCCATCTCCATTGGAATGGCATACAGCTTTTCGCCCACCGCTTTAAATGAGCTGTCGCCGAGGCACTGTTGTAGGATTGCACCTCAACTAAGGCAATTCGGATTGCCTCTTCCATCGTCGACGGCGCCTTTCTAAAAAGGGCCTGTCGCGATGAGCCGCGCCGCGGTCCGTTCATGAACATGGGCACCTAAATGTGTTTCCGTATCGGACCCACGCTAATGGACGCCGACGACGACCGCAGCTCCAGCACATATTCTTGCAGGGATAGCTTTACGATTTGGATACGCGACGCTCGACAACTAGATACGTCTTCTTCCTGAAATGGTAGTGTTATCTCGTGGAAGCAGAAGCAGCAGCCAAGTGTAGGGACTTCGAGCACAGAGGCTTAGTAGATGAGTCTCTACAACGCAGTTGAAGAAGCGGCCTGGCTTCGATTGTAGTTGACGGACATGAAGTTTCCTTAAAACGGACCCACAAGGATCTATCCAGATATCCAAGGATGTATTGCATTAGCGAAGAACCCCGTCTACCATTCAAGAACCAGCACATCGATATCAAGTTTCGCTTTTCACGTGTTAAAATCTAACGCAAGGTCATCGAGTTGGATAACAAGCCTACGGAAGATATGGTGGCCGATTGACTGACGAAGGCGCTTGCAAAGGACAAGCACAGCAAGTTCGTTGTGAGTCTCAAGATGCACATTTAAGCAAACACCGAGTGAAACATCAAGGAGAGTGTTAAAAGTGATGTTGCATCTCTGAAACTACATATGTGCACATGTAGGAAAGGATAGTTTGTTCGCATAGTTTGATTGAGTGTTTGCATACAATGTGTATGGTTTAAGTAGGGAAAAGGCTAGCCTAGATTCTAATCACATTGTAGCTCAGTCGGTATGATGTGGAAGAACTTAAAGAAAGGTCGTGGGTTCGAGCGCTGCCAAGGCTGGAAGTTAAGGCTATAGGGAACTAATGTTTGGGGTTCATCTGCGCTATTCTGTTAGATACTGACGCCCTTATTTTTGTGCTGTGACTTACAACGTAA
The DNA here is from genome assembly GCF_004359215.1 of Bremia lactucae. Lineage (NCBI taxonomy): Eukaryota > Oomycota > Peronosporomycetes > Peronosporales > Peronosporaceae > Bremia > Bremia lactucae. Next base: position 5,021,784 of record NC_090621.1, on the reverse strand, counting down.
GGAAAAAATGTGGTTGCAAACCTATGGACGATAGGAACGAAAGGCCAGCAAAGTTTCGAAGAAAATGAATGGACGTGAATCAATTCATCACAAATTATACATTCAACTGATATACTCACTTTTAATTTTGCAGTCTCTGCCACAAGTAACAACCCTACAAGCATAGATCTTCTTTAGATAACCTTCACTGCCGCTACGCATCAAGATCCGGTGCAAGAAACAATTTAGTGACCGTCTTTATGGACTTTCACTGCCGCTACGCATCAAGATCCGGTGCAAGAAACAATTTAGTGACCGTCTATATGGGGGGGCTAAACGAGGGCGTTGCCCGGACGGAATTGTACCGATCCCATTCCGTTATTTTTGAAGATGCAGTTGTCATAGCGCTACGCTTTGAATTCGACTTTCGCTCGGCTTTGCGCGCCCGTTAACTGTACAAGCAATTCGAGCACATCAGGGTCGTCGAATTGACCGGAACTCATGGACCTACATTGGCGAGTTTGATACTAAATGCGTGAGCGAGGCTCAACGCTTTGTGGATAGCGATTAGCCATCACTCCTAAAGTCCGAGACGCGATGGCAAGCGCACTGGACAAGCAAAAAGAATATGCGGACCGAAATGGTCGTAAGATGATGAACGCTTTAAAATGGGTGAAAAAATACTATTAAACTCGTTGAGAACGGAGAAGAAGAATTTCAGCTGTGGAACAGCATAGAAACATTCGGAGATGTTATACCTGCGCGGCTTGCCCCTTACGCAACGCGCGCAAAGCTCGAAAGAGCAACAATCCCGACCTACACCAGAAATCTGGTACGGTGTGGGAAAACGTCGATGCCCAGCAGGGGTGGGGCGCCCTACTGGGGAAGACCTAGATTATGTTTAGCCTTTGGGAGGTGAGAGTAAACAGGACCAAGTCCCAATTAGCTCTTTACGTAAGGGCACGGGGCGTGAGTATAAGCTTGGCCTATTAGTCGCTCAGGCGACTTTGATGAGCCATGGTCAATTTTAATTGACTCAGGAGCGTCTTATAGTTATGCTCGACGTCTTTCCCTTGAAAGGAATTCGCGATATGCTGCGGCGCTTGAAGCCCATAAATGTGATATATATAATCACTGTTCGCTTACGCGACCGGGACTCGTGTCACTGCTCCTAAAGTTTTGCTGAACTAAGGTATTGAGTTCCTAATTTTTGACAGTGCGGAACGCTATCTCGACCTTGATTCGATCGAGATATTATCTCATCCTTGGTATGGCCTGGCTTAAACGCCTTGAGCCAGGGATTAACTGAAAAACTTGCATTTTTTAGGCGCAACGCGCAATTTTTATAGCAAACCTTCGGAGAATCATGAACTCACCTTGGCTAGGCAACAAACATCACTGACCAAATCTGTCAGTGTGCTAGACAGTGGAATGTCTGAGTAAATGAACTCCAATGTTAAATACAGTTATCCTGAGCCCGGCTCAGAAAAAGGGGGGGAACGACACGTGCTCCGTCGAGTGACACTCGTTCCAATAACGAATCACTGAATGCTAAAAGCATTGTAGGTCTAGGGCCGAGTCATCAAGGGTGTAATATTCTTGAGTGGCACGTGTAAGTCCACCGAGCTTGCGACACTATTGGAAAGATGCCAGGCATTCCGGGTCAAACCTTTTTAATGCCCGTGAATGTGAGACGTAACCGACCACTGGACAAGGAATTTGACTTATATAACTTCTCGTCGACTGTACCAGCTCTGGTTCACAGCCTATAAAGGTTAAGAAACTTGGTAACGTGGATGCTCCGGCCTCTTAAGAGACGCGAACATCTATAACGTCATAAAGTGATACGAGCGAGCAGTTGCATTCGCTTGCAAATGGTGTGACCGGTAAAATCGAGGGAGAAGTTAGCCTTGGGGCAATCCCTTCATTACGTGCTCTTAAATCTAGACGAGATGTCTGTTGATGAGTTCGGCCGAGCCTTAAAGGTTGGTGACTTATCTGACATGGTGGTTACTTGACCGAATATTGAGTTAAACTCGTCATCGCTTCTAGATGAAGCCGTCCTTGAGGACACAAAAGTGGCACTTAGTGTGCGGAGTGGATCATCAATCCTTAAAGAGCTCAAGGATTCATTCTATTCCTTAGTTGAGGAATTCCAAGTTGTGGTGTGTACCAATCCACCATCGGTTTTACCTCCAGATAGAGGTGTCCGTCATGAAATTGACAAGTTTCCTGTATCAAACACTGCGTTACACGACAGTGGCTTTTACCAAAGGATCAATGTGACGTCATTGACGCTTTTTTTCGTGCTAAGCACGAGGCTGAATTGGTACGCGAGGGTAAATATCCCCATTCGGCACCAACATTTCGTCTCAAAAAGCCAAATGGTACATGGCGCATTGTACATGCCACTATACCAGCACTGAGCCTATAAAAATAAGCTCAATGCTGGTATTGTGGCAGCATTGAGCTTATTATAGCAAGAACAATGCGCCATTACGGTTGGATATACGATGTACAGTACACTTTGACTTAGTCGATGGTAATTGCCAACTGCTCATGCGAGCTGATGATATCCCGCATACAGCGGTTAGCACCCCCATCCTTTATTTCCGAGGCTAAAGAGATCATCACGTGGTATACCTTCATGACTGCCAACGTTGACGACTCAACTTGTGCCTTAGCACGAGAAACACTTAAAAATCGACTTGCTCGGCTTGTATTTACCTAAAAATTAGATTTGAGAAGAATGGTCGCCATCTTGCCATTCTAGGCGAGAGGTGCGGTGAGTTTATTGCGGCCCCCAGTGGTGCTTGATTCGTATAAACCTCTTTCTGCGAGATTCGCGATGCGCCGGAATGGTGGCCGTGTTCATCTTATTGTAAGCGTAAACCGCGCGCCATTCACATGAAGCTTTTAGCACACAGAAGGTCGACTTGATCTTTCGGAAATGGCCATTGCCTGGTCACACGATACTTGGTGCCAGGTTCTAAGTCAATTTCGTGGCCGATGCCCCTATCGGCAGGTAGGCGGCTCGGCACTTCTTCTGGAGACACATTACGATGTTTCCACAGAATATCACCAATGGGCTGTATTTTAGGGAATCCCAGCCTTGAGTAGCAAATCATTTCTTTTGGCGTTTCTTGTCCATTCTTGACGACGAGCAACAGTCTTCCTAGATCTCTTCTGGAATTGATGCGACTACTTCGTGGTTTATTTCTTCTTTTATTTCGAACAGGAACGGATCCCACGACATCTCCGGGATTTTTTTTTCTTTGTCCTTGGCAGCTTTTAAGACGGGCTGGAGCACCTCAACTGAGGATGCCTCCGCCATTTACAGGGTTTTAAAATTAAATTAATTTCGTCTTCGACGGCCTCGAACACCTCGTTCAAATGACCGTGCTCTTCGACCAGGAATGATCCAAAGGTCACTCGTTTTGACGTGCCTTTAATCATCCTAATCTGTCAGGTACTCGTAATCTAGTCAATACGACCTTTGACTAGAAAGCGGGTGCCGTTACTCTCTCGGCTAACGCAACCCTTCAAACCGCGCCAAGTTAAAGGCTCTGTGCCGGTTCTTGCGACGCTTGACTTCTTGTCAGCTCTCTATCTACTTCCACAAGCTCTCGGCTCTGTTCAGGACCATTGGACGCATGACTACTTGTTCCCGTCCTTTTCACAACAACAGTCTTTATGAGCTGGGAAGGACTAGGTGACGTTTGGCATTTCGTCAACGCACCCTGAACTGTGTCCGACACGACATCAGTTGTATAGTCCTCTTGCAGGAGCACATCCTTTCCGGCGTCCTGCGTAGAGCGGTATGCTATGGGAGTGGTTGGTTATGCCACTTTTGTCCATAGTCGGGCGGAGCACGGTCGGTCCGATGTGGAAAACCATATGGAGCATTTGCGAGCGGTGCTCAAGTGTCTGCGTACAAATATCATCGTCACAAAGATTTTTTAATCGTCCAAAGTACGACCGTGTTCCCACCTGTCGGGAACCACTAATTTTTAGGTAATTTAGCATTGGTCCATATTGGGTTTCAGGCTCCCAATAATGAACCGATAGAACTTTACGTTGAGCCCTCTATTCGGGCACAGAACCTGCCTACAATTGCAACTGTTCATTTTGTTTGTGTTAATCCTGTATTGTGGCCCATTACATCACCCCCTTTTCAAAAGAGCACTCACCAACCCTGAGTGCTCGATTCTCGAAACCTTAACAGATATGACCGAAGCCACGATGGCGAAGCGCGCGACACAAACCCCACATCACTCCCGAGCACCATCAGCGGAAGTGCAACCATCCACGTGATGAACCAACAACTCATCCCTTATGCGCTGTCCGGAGATCACGCTCCGGATTAATTTGCAACGATGCAGGACTACTTTCGGCGTTTACGCGGTTAACGTGGAAAGAGACTTAAGAAAACGTTGCGTACGACGCTTTGAAAGGTTTCTAGTGCGCATTCATTCGGCATTGGAAGCTGATTACTCGAGGATGGGAGGAGCTTTCCACAATGGCTTGCCAATCGAGACGACATTCGCGCCGATTACTCAATCGGCGTTTTACGCAAAAATGTATGCGGCAACGGCTGGAATGAGGACCAAGTCGGCTACGTTTACGTCAACGAGGCATGTCACTCCTGCGGCTCGGTGCCACGTCCATTTCGCGACGAATGGCAAAGACACCTCGCTAAGTATCCACTCAGTAAACGCGAGCAAGCCTGTGTCAAGAAGTACGAGCACAGTCTTTATGAAAGGCGGACTGCAGCTATTCGTGGTCCGCGTCACCACTTTCGGCAGCCGAGTCAATTATAGCTGAATGTCCAGCACAGGGCGGGGCACATTCGTCTGCCCACCCTGCTGCGCGCTACTCGTCAGACGACGTTCTTGTTCTTGCCATCATTTTGAATCTCACCGCCGTGAATCACGAAATAGGTTTTGTTCTCGATGTCTTGGGTTTCTTTACCGTTCTTGTTCACCATGAGAACATTCACGCCTGCGGTTGCATTGGGGTAGTCCGACTTCGTAAACTCATATGCTCGAACAACGTCTGACACGTTGCGGAGAAGCGAGGAATGTGGCTCCCAAGTATCCTGCTCGGGTGGGAGCCCAAGCCAGCGTAAACGATAAAACGCGGTTGAAAACGCGCGCGTCTCATGAGCCGACGGTGTTACTTCGCGGAGAGGGTTTTCGTGACCGATAGTGCGATCCACGGTTCAGCAGTCTGACCTTCCACGTCCACAAGCGGTGGTGGCCCCTTGCGATGGTGAGGTCGCGCAGGACGATATTGATGAGCCTGTGAACAAGGCTGACGACGCTCAGCTAGTAGGTGAACGCGTATCCGAATACGGTCAATAAGTGTCTGCGAAGTCCAGCGAGATTCGCCACACCACGTGGAGGCGAAACAGCAGACTTCGCCTTGGTTTGAGTAACAATATTTGCACTCAAAATACCGTAGGCTGCACTCGTTCGTTGTTTATTCCATTCACTTACACCCAGAGTAAAGCCACGAGGCACCGTGGGCAACCCACGGCTAGAAGAGTAGGAAATCGAGGATCTCGAGCCAAATACACAAAAAAGCGTCAACCCTGTTGACTCGTCATCGGCATTTTTGAGTACGAACTCAGTAAGTTGTAAATTGCACTCCAGCTCGCGAAGGAAGTAGCATAGCACCGAAGAACATCTTTGAGGACTCTATTCACGCGCTCAATTTGCCTATCGTCCCGAGAAGCTCGAACAGTGACACAATAAATGCGGATGTGAATTGGATTACGGTCCGAACCGGGAAGCCGTGATGGCGAAACACAGCTCTGATGAAGTGCACCGCGGTCGCTGCCGCAGTGATCGTAGCGTGAACAGGCACCAGGTGTGTCATCCTGCTGTTGACAAATCCCAGGACACTCGTCTATCGAGCAAGAGCCCGAAGTCAAAACTGAATGCTAAGTTTCAGCTGCAATCGGCAATGGTCGCAGGGGGGCTACGACGATAAAGATAGCTTCACCTGTTAACAGATTTCGCATGCTTGTTCATGTGGGACCAGAAGAAGTCACGAGACACAGCCAAGAACGTCTTTTCGCGGCCAAAGTGGCCACCACCTGGGGCATCGTGCCACTCGTCAAGGATCCGTGCACGCAAATCCGACTCGTTATCGACTACTGGTATCGATGCTCCTGTTGCTAGACGCATCGTCATCCTCGTTGGGGGGATGTCGCGCTCAACATATTTGAGCCTACGACCCTCTAGTGACTGGCGACGAATAAAGTTATTCGACGCTCCGCAGTCCACTAGGGCTCTGAGTGACAAATCATTTGTCACTTTCAACTTCAAGGTGATGAGGTATACCTCATCACCAGGTTACCGTACGAGGAGCATCGAAGTGGTCGATGCTGTACAGAAGCAGATCACAGTCTAAATTATAACGCTGAATCTGATCACGCTTGGTTCGTGACAGAGCTCCGAGTGCATCATCACTGGGCTCGCGCAGATAAGCGATAATATCCGTGTAATCAGGATCATGGAAGCAGCGACTATTTCGTCGTATAATTACAAATCGAGGGTGACCCCGACTTAAATTCAGCGATACCAACATCGCACATCGATCATCCTCTTCATCGTCGTCAGTAGCCTGGCGACTCAGCGCGGTCCAAGCATCGTAGTCAGGATGTCGTGACAGAGCATCAACAAGAATGTTGATCTTGCCCGATTTGTAATGCACGACGAAATTGTACTCGGAAAGAAGGACAGCCAGCGTGCCAACCGTTGGGACAAACGCGGAGTCTTCGACGCTGTGCGCAGCGATGCATGCTCGGTATACAAAGCAAATATGCGTTCATTAAATGAGTGCGTACCCCATTGCTAACAACTCCTTATCATGAAATGGATAGCTCTTCTACGCCGACTTCATCTGTCGTGAGTGATAACTCACGACTCGTTCACGGCCCTCATCATTGAATCACATAAGGGCACAACCAATTGCGAAGTTACTTGCATCGCATATCACGTGGAATGATTTAAAGCCCTCCAGGAGGACCAACACTGGCGCTGAAGCCAAGCGATTTCCAACTGCATCGAATGCCGCTTGATGCTCGGGATGCCACGACCACGTGGCGTATTTCTTCAAAAGTGACGACAAAGGCTTATAGAACCGACATCCTTCGTATACTTATGCAAGTAATTAGCCAAGCCGAGCCACTGACGCAACTCCGAAGGATTCGTGGGCGTGGGCCAAGAACAGATGGACGACACCTTCTCTGAATCAGCTTGAGCTCCCGACTTACTCCCAAAGCAACCGAGCACCGGAATTTTCAGTACACGAAAGACGTACTACTTGAAATTCGCATACGACTTGTTGTCTTGCATGACTTGAAACACCTGTTTCAAGTGTCGAAGGTGAACTTAAACATCGCTGAGGTTGTTCTCAGCGTGACTGTGGACAAAGATGTCATCGAGATAACCACGAGCGAAGCCCCGGAAGTGTCTCAAGACTTAATACACCATGCGATTGAAAGTGGCGAGTGTATTCTTCAACCTTGTGGCATCACTAGACATTCCCATGGCGTGCCATTCGGGGTACCCACCGCTGTGAGTCGTATATCGCTCGGTCGCATCGGGATTTGGTGGAAGCCATCGGTTAGATCGAGGGCACTGAAGATAACGCTTCCTGACATGGAGTTTGACACCATGTCATTCCTGGGGATAGGCTTTTGCGCAGGAATAGTGGCATCATTTAGTTTATTATTCGCATGAAAAATCTGCTAGCTTCCCGTAGCCTTCTTCACGCAAAGGGTTGGACTCGAATATGGCGAGGTACTATTGCGAACATGACCCGCCTCGCGGCGGCCTTCGATGAATTCGTCAATAGCCTCGACTTATCTCGAGGCAACGATCACTGCCGTTTCACGCAATACTTTGAGCCTGGCACGAGATCAATCTCGTGCAGAACACCACGATCAGCAGAAATTTCAGCCGGAATCGTGTCAGGGATTACGTCTGCATTCTCTAGAGCAATATCGTACACAGTGTTACCACACTCTAGCAGAGCCTCCCATGACTGCAGCGCAAATCGTTCTTCACGCGCTGACTTTGGCTCAGTGCTTCAAAGTCGCGTCATTTGCTCTTCGTTTGACGCGGTAACCGCCTCGCTCGTGATCAACATACCTAATTCACGGTGTCTCCTTTCAGGTCACGAACAAAATTTTCCAGGAAAGTCCTGGAAGGCGTGTAATCAAGGAAGCGTCACGAGGTGGACTCGCGACTTCAATGTGTTGGCGCCTTTGCGGACTTCCCTTTCACGTCAACGATAGCGTGGACCCATTCCAAAGCTGAATTTCTTATTGCTTGATCTCTGTCGTGCTTCGAGACGATACTCGAAGCTGGAGAACCACAGTCAGATGATGAACGCCCACCCCCTTTAGGCACTGGATGTCCTCATCCATGATGCCGGAAACACGTGACGGGAGTAATCCATGCTCGACCGTCCACACTTGATGCGGGAGCTCCTGTGGGAGCTCCTGCTCGTCCGCCGTAAACTCATGTGGGAGTCCCTGCTCAACCATAAATTTCCCATGTGGGAACCTTGGCTCGACCACAGTGGATGATGGGAACCTTGGCTCGACCACAGTGAATGATGAATGCGAATCCCGGTTCGACCATCATGTTATCGCGTGGGGACTCCTGTCCGCCCAAGTCATAATCGTGTGAGAGCCCGCTCGACCACAACTGCCCCTTCTCAATCACGAGGGAGGGGGGGTGCAGATCGGAACCCCGGTTAAATTACTGCATGCACGTGCGGTAATTCCTGTTCAACCGCGTTTTTGACGCGCGGGAACCCACACGACCGCGTCATCTTAGTGTGCGAGCCACTTCTCATCCGCACCGTTCTCCTTTCTCTGAAGAGAGGAGTGTGTCCAGAAGTACAAAGCTAGCAGTACAGAGGGCCATCGCTCAGTCTGTGCACCGCAGGAAAGCGTCGTGAGTTCACGATCCACGACTGTGCCGTATGGGTCATTCACTTGGAAAAACCAGGCGATGGGTAAACACGTCACTGACGTTGAACTTGCGTCAACGTCTCACTGATCTGGCTAACCGTCGATCTGGGGCTTATAACGTGCCAGTCGGGCACGAGATAGACCTCGAACCTGGCGCCAAATATTGTGTGACCAGGCAATGGCCGTTGCCGAAAGAACAAGTCGACTATATCGATCAGTTCTTCGACAAGCGAGCCAAGGCGGGACATGTGCGGAAGAGCAAATCGCCTCACTGCAGCCCGAACTTTTGTGTGCGTAAAGCCACAGGTGGATGGTGCGTGGTTTATGCTTACGATAAGCTGAACACGGCGACCATACCGGCACACACGCCAATCCCGCGGAATTATGTCTTGCTGAACTCCATGGGAAAGTCAACTATCGTTTCCGCGTTGGATTTAAAGATGGCTACTATCAGGTACTCATGAGAGAGTGTGAAGTAGCCAGAACAGCTGTAAGCGCCCCATGCGGTATCCTGTCGGAGTAAATTGTGATTCCTCAAGGTTTGAAAAACGCACAGACAACATTAAACCGAGTGTCGGCTCACGTGATGCGACAGCATTGTGCTATCTTGCCCCATTACTTTGACGATGTAATCGTTCATTGTAGGGCTGAGTACGGACTGAGCGAAATAGTCGCACAAGCATCATGACAAACGCTGTGTCGAAGACTCTAGGTGACGCCTATTGTACGTCAACTCGCAATGCGTCATTGAAGTCCCCGAGATACCTGCGCTAGGCTTCAGGGTAGGTACACATGGTGTACGAGCAGACCCAGACAAGGTAAAATCGGTAAAGGAGTGGCCGATCCCACGATATGTGAAGAATTTACGTTAAGTCCTGGGCTCGCTGATTAATTGCATAAGTATAGCAAGAATTAAGGAGAGCGTGCTAAGCCCTTCTCTGACCTCCTTAAAAAGGAAGCAGAATGGGTTTGGTCAAAGGAACAAGTACAGGGTAAGTCGAATGTCTTGGCTGACGCGTTATCGCGCAGACCAGGCTTCGAGGCAAGACACCAGGAAAGTGTGTCTAGTGTTAAAGCACAATTATAGCCGTCACCGTTGGCAGCCATGAAAGCATACCACGTGACGAGCTCATTGGCCTTTGAGATACAATAGAGCTACAGTCAGGACGACCACTGTCGCCTGCTGTTGCATCACTTCGATGGACGAAAAAATTCCCTTCCGTCGCATCTGCAAGCTAAGCTTAATCGCTATAGCTACAGCGATGGCCTGTTGTGGCATCAGCTGTCACCTTGTGATCCCTTGGGAATCTATGTGCCCCAAGCTGAAAATACTTCACGAGCTCAATGATGTACCATCGAGTGGGCATCTGGGCCGTGAAAAGACATTCTTAGGAGTGTCAGAGGAATTTCGGTGGCCACATCTATATAGATGGGTGGCCAACTATATTCGCTCTTGCGAACAGTATCAGCGCAGTAAGCCTACACCGTCCAGCAGTGCGCCACTGAAGCCGCTACCGATTGCAACCAGCTGCTGGAAGTCAGTAAGTCTGGACTTCATGTTTGACATGCAGCCCGATCATAAAGGTCGAACAGGGCTAGTCGTCTGTGTAGACTGACTGAGCAAAATGGTGCATTTATCACCATGTAAGGCATCGATCACAGGCAAAAAGGCAGCTCTCTTGTTCCTGGATCATGTTAACCGACTACACGGGATGCCCGAGTCCATTATATCAAACCGGGATCCACGTCTTACGTCTGATTTTTGGCGACATGTGTTCGAGCTGCTAGGTAGCAAGCTCCACATGTCAACCGCAGATCATCCCCAGCCCGATAGCCAAACAGAACGTGCCAATCGGGTCGTGGCGGATGTCTTGCGCACTATAGCAACTCTAAAAGAGTGGAGCTGCAAATGCCCTTTAAGGATTTCGCTATAAATAACAGTGTCCACGCCAGTACGGGTGAGACACCGTTTTATATTAACGGACTGCGCCATCCTCGGACGCCAGTCTTGTTTGGGCGCAGCCCGAGTCTTGATGGGGGAGGGCCCCTTATAACGTTTGGTGCAATTGCGAAAGAGGGACACAGTTTTGTCACTATGACGATGACCCGTGAGGGTTTCATGTCAGTGTGAGAGACTTGCGCTTGTAACCCTGCCAGTTTAGCAGCGGTCACGGCATCTAAGAGTGTCACTGTGCAGTCCCAGCAAGGAATGCATGTGCTCCTACACGAAAACGACGTTTTGTTATTGGCAACTACATCCTATGACCAACCTCTCGGCGGTGTCATAGGCTATTTTAATGCTAATAGCGTAAGCAAGGCTCAACGCTTTGTGGATGTGTGATTAGCCATCACACGAAAAGTCCTTGACGCGATGGCAAGCGCACAGGACAAGCAAAAGCAATTTGCGGACCAGCATGGGTCACCAAAAATAATGAACGATTCAAGTGAAAGAAAAAGTACAAATACTTACTGCTACCCTACTAAAAAATGCAATTTCTGTACTACCTGGAGAACTACGAAATTATTGCCGCGTTTCATCGAGCCGTTTACGGTGTTCTAGGAGGTTGGAGATTTTGATTATAGACTAGCCTTTCGCGGTATAAAAGACGCACCCCGTCTTTTGCGTGGGTAGCGCCATCACCCTTACCCATTAGCAATAGAGCTCTCACTAAAAGGAGACTAGAACAGCAGCTGACGTACCGCGCAACCCGAGTACAATTTCATGCGCATGTTTCTCTTTCTTGTGTCTGGCGTGAACATCGAGTGAACATCGATTGGAACATATTGGTCGAATCCTCTTTGAGAAGAAAGAAGAAGAACTTCAAGCTGTGGAACAGCTTAACTCACACTACAAGCACACGCAGCGAGGAAGCGGGTTTGACCGTCTTCTCTCATAAGCAGTGAGGTATTTGGTGGGCGCTTAAAGTGACCTCACATAATGAACTTGTATCTTAGAATAAGTGTCGTCACGGAAACGGTTATCCGTCTTCACGTGCGCACTTGTTTTTTAGGAAGTAGTTCTAAGACTGATTAATATTTATTATGGTGAAAAATAGTACTTTTAACCAATGAATAGATGCCAACTTTGTAGAGGTGCATCTCTACGTGGCAAGCTTATTGTTCCGATTACCTCTTCTCGCTGATGACGCTAGACGTCATCCCTATGTACACATGTACATCACATACACAAGGGTGGGTCACTTTGTGATCCTCACCATAGTGGCACGCCACATTAATTCACATGAAGTAATTAACTTCCCGTTCATACTTAACAGGTGCGTAACATTAGGCACTTTAGCCCGTTACAACAGCCTTGTTATGTAATTCTGCCTTTGAGACCCACCAACTACCTCGCTGTGCCCGAAGGAGTGTGTTGTAGTGCGAGGTCGCATGAAAACGCCCGCCTACACTTTATAGCCATAGTAGTTCTTTCACAACTCTCTCAGCGTGTCCGTGATGATGAGCCTCATAATCAATTTGGCTCACTTCTTTCACTCTTAAGAATTATCGGGAGGTGGCTGAGCACCTGCTGTAGGGACTTGGTGAGCATGCTCTGGCTAGGCTCTTGGGTAGTCCTCCTGAGAAATATGTTGCTCAGTTGGAGCAGTTTGAGGCATTTGAGCTCGCGAGCGCATGGCCGCGTCCAAGGCACATAGTCATGCTGCAGCGGGGTTCATCACTAAGACTCAGGAAGAGCTTCGGCTTGAATAGGCTCGAAAGAAACTCGCAATCGGGCTGTTATGACGCTCTGTTTACGGCACCATTAGCCGATATCCATTCGGATGGACCGTCCCAAGTTCAATGGAACTGCATCGCATACGATTGTCTACTTGTTGTTAGCCGAGAAGAAACGCGATGTGGCGCAGCTCATCGAGGACGACACTCGGATGGTGTCGAACACCATGTCGCATTGCGCGGTAAAGCTCCTTACTAAGCTCTTTCGGCGGACAAAAAACGTTTTCTTCATAACGTACTTAAAGACAATGATTTGCGAAATGTATTAGCCGCCAACAAAGAAGTGTTGCTACAGGCGCGCTTCTTTGGAGTTTGACAGACGATGCGATCTATGTGCAGGAGATGAGCTCGCTCTCGGTATCAGTTGCTGTTGGTCCAATCCCGGAACATGTTAGGGTGCCCGCATTTATGATCGGACTGCGACATGGATCATTGCGATAGGCCCTTTCAGTATGGTGCCGTCAGGGCAATCTTAATTGGCTCGGATGAAGAGCAATATTTTAAAAGTGTCTCGGCAACAGCTTCGTGTAAGCCGTCGGCTGAAAGTATGGCATCGCAGGGGTTGTCTGCTACAAGTGCGGCAAGTGCGGCCATCCGATGGCTCACGGCTATGACAAAGCAGCTGCTGGTACTTAATCGTCCAGCAGGCGGTCTCCCTACCTGAAAAGCGATGGCAAGAGCTGGCGTGCATGGCGCACGAATTCTCCATTAATCACTGATGGATCGAGAAATTCAGGAGCGCAGAAGGGACGTCATGCCCTCCTAACGCGGACCTATAGCTACTCTTATATTCAGAGTAATTGAACCAATGATTAGCATAGTCCCGAAGGTTCCGAATGTTCGGACTTGAATCTTGGTGGTGTATAGCAATCGAGTACGAGGCTACGACTGTGTGATGACATTTCTCGTGGATTCGAATCCATCATATATTTGAAAAACTCGCGGCGTTAAAATAGATACCAGCGAGTCATGAGTCGCTTTTCAGGATGGCAAGCGAGAAGAGGCGACCGATAGTTTAGCAAACTCGTAGAATCTGGAGGAGTTGAGATTGAACTCGGCTCCGCTTTAGTGACTGTAGCGAGGGATTCTAAGAGCTCGTAATGAATAGTCTGTATGACCTCATCCAAAGCATGCCATGGTTGCAAAAACCAACATTTATTGGAGTAGCGTACATACACAGACGCTAACTCTACACAGGACACCGGAACGGATGTGCCCCCGCGAGAGGCCTATGCAACTGATGTCGCGTCCAACACAGTTGAGGGTGCGTTGGCGGTAAATCTAACGTCACCAGGTCCCAATTGACGCCTCGAGTCTGGTGTAGTTGAAAAGTGTCCCGACAAGTCGTCATGCCTCTAATGGTCGTGCACAGAGACGATAGCCTGTGACCGTAGATAGCGAGCTGACAGAAGTCAAGCGTCGCAAGAATATGCACAGAGCCCATGGCCTGGTGCGGTTGAAAGTACATACCCGAGAGATCGACGGCTCCTGCTTCCAGGTCAAAGGCTTTGGTGACTCGGGACTCGATTGACTGACAAATACGGTCGATCAAAGCCGAGCGACGTCGAGACGAAAGACCTTTAATTTAGTCCTGGTCCAACCGGTTGGATTTTTGAACGAGCTGTTTTAAGGCCGTCATAGACAAGATAACGGAGGCTACGAAGGTGAGGTGTTTTAGCACGTTTCGAGATCTGCCGAAAAGATAGAAAACTGCCGGAGATGTCGTAACATATGTTCCTGTCCGAACGATAGGAATGAAAGATCCATGATATAGTCGCACTAGTTCCAGAAGAGAGCTTGATGGACTGTTGCCCATCGCCTACAATGGATAAGCGTTCTTTGGAGACCGAGAAGAGAACCAGCTCGATGCTCAAGGTCAAAGAACAGCCCCTTTAACGACATTATGTGGAAAACCCACGATGAATACCGAGAACAGTACTGAGCCGCCTCCCGCCGATAGGGGCACCAGGCATGATATTAACTGGGAACCTGGCACAAAGATTTTGTCGCCGGTGCCGAAGGAACAAGTCGATTGTATATTTAAGCGAGCCAAGGCGGAGAATGCTCGTGAAAGCAAGTTGCCGCACTGCAGCCCGACCTTCTATGTGCGTAAGGCCACAAGTGGATGGCGCGTGATTCACGCTTACATAAGCTGAACACGGCTACCATTCCAGCGCAAACGCCAATCCCGCGGAAAGATGTTTTGTTGACCTCGTGGGAAAGTCAACTATCTTTCCCGCGTTGAATTGAAAAGATGGCTTCTATTAGATTCTCACGAGAGAGTCCGATGTAGTCAAAACCGCAGTAAGCACCCAAAGCAATATGTTTTAAGAGTGGCAAGTAGTGCCCCAAAATTCGAAAAACGCACCGGCGACATTCTACCTAGTGGTGTCTTACGTGATACGTCAGCACTGTGTCTAAGCGACCATTACTTTGACGAAGTATTCGCTCATAGTAGAACCGAGGATGTGCTGAGCAAAATAGTCCACAAGGATCATTTGGACGCTGTGTTAAAGACTTTGGTGACGCCCAATCGTATGTCAGCTTGCATTGTAAGTACACATGGTGTACGAGCAGACCCTGAAAAGTTAAAGGCTATAGAGGAATGGCGAATCCACTTCTAGTGAAGGATCTATGCCAGTTCCTAGGGTTCGCTAGTTACTCGCATAAGTACAGCAGAAAATTATGCAGTGTACTAAGCCCTTGTCTGACCTCCTTAAAACTGATGTAGAATGGGTTTGGTCAAAGAATGAAGTAGATGCGTTCACAGCAGTGAAGCAATCTCTTGTAGAGAGACCGGTGCTGCCATTCCCCGACACATATTAGTTCTTTAGCCATGTCTACGATGCAAGCAATTTTGTTATCGGGAGCGTGCCAATGGAGAAAGATGATAACAGCGTCGACCGTGTCATCTATAACCAGTCCGACTTTTAAGAGCTGTTGAAATGAATTACCCAGTGCATGTTTGGGAGCTACTTTTATTCAAATATGCTCTTGTTAAGTTTCGAGTGTACCCGTAAGACAACAGACCATTTGTGGTTACGCGGATGACACATCACTGAGGACCGCAATAAATTCACAAACGTATCGCGTAGGATGGCGATACATTTGTATAATCCGTGAAGCATAATCTTCGGATCCTCGTCAAATGTAGAAGATATCCGAAGTGTCTCGACTCTTAGAAACCGGTCGACGCCCTGCGCGTCAACAAGTTGGAACTGGTGTCAACCTATGAAAAAGAGCAACAGTTGGAATAGTAGTCTGCGTGATGAAGAGATGTAGGAAGTACAGTACCGCCTATGAGTTCTCTCAAACGCGAAACATTGAAGTTATTCGCTGCGACCGTTGTTTCACCGCGTCTGAATGTGGCTGAACTGCGCGATAATTCGGCTTTGTACTGAACATTCGTTTCATTAGAGCGCAACACGACCGATTTTTGGGAACCTATCGTTAATTGATCCACGAGTGTTAAACGCCACAAAATTCACGAGCGTCTATAGTGACGCTCCATAAGTGCGAAGCACAAGTTCCATCCGAACGAGGCCAATCGAATGGAAGTGGCAGATGTATATACCAGCCGCCTTCAATGCGGCGAGCTTTTCTCATCAACTGGACACCGTCGGTTGAGCTGTAGAATCAGGCTTTTCTGCGTCATACTCTTCAAAATGGATAGTCTAAACGGTAGATTTTGCGTTTTTGCCCAACGCAGTAGCAACTACACCTTTTTTGGCAGTGCTCTCATCAATGATCGCTGCGCTAGTTGGCGCAGACGACAAGAAAAAGTTGCCTCGTCGATGGTAGGCAAGTTTGCCTAGACGCCTCCATGTTGAAAGCAATGGGTATTTTGTATATGAAAGTAGAAGCGCCATCACTCTTACACTTAGGCTCGCTGACTTCATCCTCACCTTGTGGCGATGCCAGCGCTGTCGACTCATTGCAGTCAACAACAAGCAACGAATCTACATCCTCACTTAGTAAATGAGACATATTATTGGGTCTAATAGGTAGCGCAAAGACAGGAGTAGCTATCGACATTGCAACCGTGATAGTAGGAATTGGCGTCGCAATTAAGCGGCACGTAAGATTCGTAGTGGGCTGAGCGGGTGTCTCTGCAGATAATACTCCAGATTTGCCCCTTTAAGAGGCATGAGAAGCGCCGCGTGATGTCACCCTAATTGGTGCGTACACTGGTCGCTTAAAGAGTGTACGAGAGAACAGTAGCGGCGCTTCTTAGACGACTCGCTGTTCCTTATCCCTTCCGTTGACGAAGTTTTTAATAGAAAAGGTAATCGTTTTTATGGGGGGAATAACTTACAGCCTCTTGTTACATGCCCGTTAAGATCTCTTAATGGAGAGCTTAATCGATTCGCGTGAAGTTAATTGACCTATTACAAGTGAGGTACCCACTCTTGCATATGGGATGCACACAGGTGCATTCACATTGAAGGAGATGACGTCCGGGAATGACTTCATCTGCGAGCCGAGATAAAACGAATAACTTCGCTCACCATGTAGGGAAGCACATCTACAGAGATGGCATCTAATCATTGAATAGAAGATTTCTAATTCAACTATAAATAAATCAGTCTTAAACTTATTTCAGATACACAGGTGCGTATGAGAAGACGTGTAACCGCTTCTGTAAAGTCACATGTGTATGAATATAACCATGTTGTAGGAGACCGCCTTATGCGCCAATGAACTACTTTGCTGTGCCAGAAGGTGTTTGCGTTATTGTGCGTGGTCGCTGTAGAAGCGCCCGCCTACAATTAGCCAGGCAAATTCTGGCGTGTGCATTTTTTATTATTATTAGGGTTTGGCGGCATCAAGTTCACCTAATTGGATTTTAGGTTTCCTTGCGCTTGACTGTTTCTTTATCCCAGCAGAAAAAATCTTGGCTGTTGCAAAGACGCTGGCTAATAACTTCTCATTGGGTGCGGCACGGTGCTATAACTAACAGGATGTATAGATCTGCTGTATTGCGTAGACGAAGAACGGATGCTATGTCGAGCCGTAGGTCCTTGTCACCAATGGTTGGGAGGCAGGTGATCCGACATGTGAGCGTCTATTTCTCTAAGCAGAAATATCTGAGCAACTCAACTGAGCTGGAATAGGCTGTGCGCGTTGAAGCATATGTCCGAAGAGCTCAAGCGAAACTTCGTCACGTAGATTTAATGTAGACAAGCGCTTCTTCTAAAGCTCCCTCGCACAACAAAGCGTATACAGTGAGGATGCAGTTTGACCGTCTTCTCTTGGTGCTGGGGCGTTTTTCGAGAGCTTAAGGGAACAGCGCGCAACAGCCGCCTTTAAAAGGCTTTATAAATATGGCTCCACCCGCACCTCCTTCGAGAAGACTACGTTCGCTTATGCAATGTCTAGATGCTATCTATTCTAAATTGCAGCTGCAAAATATGGGGTCTTACAGACCGCGACATTGACCTTTTTGACGCGTTCACTGTCGTCACCTTCGCCGCATCCTCCGTATTCACTCCCTTCTGCTATCAGCAACGCGGAATTGTAAAATTTAAATGGAACGGGCTAAACTGCATCGCTCGTTAAGTCTACTTAAGAAGTCAATTACTTCATTTGGTGTAATATGACCTGCCCACTACAGTGAGGATCACAAAGAGACCCACCCTTGTGTATGTGATGTACATAGGTACATTCACATACACAAGGGATGACATCCAGCGTCATCCGCGAGCAGAGGTATTCGGAACAATGCGCTCGCCAAACATTTCTGAGATGGCATCTATTCATTGGCTAAAATTTGTTTATATATTTACTTATATTAAATATAAGTCTTTTTCTAGATTTAAATTACGCACGTATAGACTGATAATCGCTTCCGTGATGACACTTGTTCTAAGGTACAAGTCAGCGCCCACTAAAAACCTCACTGCTCGCGTCCAGAGCACACGATCAATTGTTGTTCGCTCAGCTCTTCTCACATTGGTGGTCAAAGACATGTCCGAAATACTCGCTGGACAAAAATGGTATTCGCTTGAGATGAGTAGGAGCATGGTAAAATAAATCCGCATCATTGACAAACACAATGTTGTTATGTTTCGCGCATTTATAAACCCGAAGGTGGTTGCGTAGGTCTTGTAATATCGCTTTAAAGTAAATCACAACAGAAGTGGGAAGATTGCAGCCCTTTAAGGGGTGCCAAACTGTTTTTTTGCGAAAGCTGAGTAGCACAATCGCTCCAGGGCAAAGCTAAAGAGTCGTGGCGCTGAGAAGCGCTTTATTTATGGGCATCGTCTAAATCCAAAATTGATATAAGGATATGCAGCAAGTTATGTCGTTTGTTGATGCATAGACCTTGCTGAAGTCAAGCCGTTTAATGTCTAGAAGCGACGCACTAGTGCAAATTTTATACAGTAGCCTACGCAGATCAATTGTGATGCGAGGGACCCGAAAATCACTAGGGTCAGGCGAGAGCCATTTGCTACCTTTGTACGGATGTCAAGCTAGTGGTACTGAGAAGGGTGAGAGGTCAATGGTTTCCGCTGCTGCCCGCCGGCTTATTGGGCTTCAAACGATTAACGTATCACCAAGATTAGTGCTTTCGCGCATGGAAGGGGTAGGGTTCTGGCATGACGATTGAAAGCATTAGCGAGGACAGCAGAGAAATTTCTTAAGTATTCTTGTTTCTAGGCAGCCACTGGGGAACTTTATTCAGTGGTTAGGTTAGTCAGTAATTCCGCCCTGATGCGCGGTTTTAGCGGAGCTACCTAGCTCCTTAAGTAAGAAAAGACTTATGAACTCAGAGTCACTTAGTTCCATAGAACTCATAGGCTCAACAACTCAGTGAGTTGTACAAGCTCGTAGAGCTTAACAAATCCTAGTTCAAGGGGTTCGTTGTAGTGCTCGAGATGATATACCTTAGAAAGGTTTCTTTCATTCGTGTATAAACGCCCAGGCCTTAGGAGGGCACTAGACGCTGTAAGATCAAAAAAGGAACTGAATTTATTTTAATTATCAAATTTAAAACTTTACCTTAGCTAAATTAAATAGATTTTGGCCGCCAAATTATTTTCTGGCGGCTGCCACAAATGTTTTCACAAAAATGGGATTTAGTGGTTAACTATTTAAATTAGAACAAAAGGGTATTTTATTTATAAAGTAAATGTACCACAACAACGGTTCACCAACCGAAATGTACCCTCCCCCATCAGACTGTTGGCACCGAGTGGCAACATTCGCTTCATTTCTTCTTTGAGGTTGGAATGGAGTGTGACTTTTTTATAGTCCACCATCATTTTATCGAAAAGGAAGGAGCAAAGAGTTCGGGACTCACACTTAGTTGCCGTCAGAAAAAGCAAAGCAGAACACAACTGAACGCGCCTCGTCGCGTGGACGAATCTCGTCGGGCCGCAAATCCGTTCCCAGAGTTGCATGGCCGCTGATGTTTTAGCTGCATTGCGCAGGACACCGGACCAGGAGGCCGAGATAATCACGAACCCGCTCGATGAAGAGCAACAGCAGAGATTCTCCAGAGAGAAACAACCTCGTCGTCAAGCTGCATACCTTCTGAAGGCAAAAGCTCATAGTGAATATCGATTCACTCCAATTAGTGCTAAAGACCGCCTCCAAGAAGTTACGGGTCGCAGCTTGACCATCTGGACATCCGAACCTTAGACGACGACGCCGGAGGAGCTCGCTGCTCGCGACGCTCTTCATGAGCGATACCTTACGCCCAAGGTAAAAACGCGTCATCAGTATTTGACGCATTTGCGTGATCAGGTCCGTGGGGCTTCGGTGACCTCAACGAGGGGGTACCGATCGTTTTGTTTCTAACGAATTTAAAAGCGCAAACGATGCTTCTTATAAGAATTGGGTCCATCGAATCGTCGCCTCCGCAACATCTAATTCATTAGAGAGCCTGTGAATGTGGCTCCTGTTCGTTTGAACAAGAGCTTTTCTTTAGTTTTGCAAAGCTTAAGACCAAAGGCCAGTTACGTCCGGCATATCTGCCTCAAATTGAGGAAAGGCCTAGCCAGTGCTTCAGTTACCCGCGCATTCATGGGTTGAAGCCGCACTGAGGCTAGAGATACATCTATATTCACTTCTATTGATGGGCAGCGTCGTTTGATGCAAGTTCACCCTGAGTGCGGCGCTAAAAAACGTCAACTCCGTACGAGAAATCTTGCCGAAGAGGTACCTCAAACTCTCAAGAGTTTTCCAAAGAGAGGTACCCAAGCGACTTCACCAGATACTGCTATTGGTCCTTGCGACAACTTCGCTTTAGGAGCTTCTTCACGTGAAACGGAAGGGTCCCTTGCTCATCGAGCTACGCGAGAGGGGGCCGAAATGTCGGTGGAAGCATTTAATGCTTTTTTTTCACGAGATGCATCTTCTTCGCGAGGGCTTTGCTCGTATTGAGGGCTCTTTTAAAGCGGCTTAAACCCGTCTTTCAACTGGAACGTTAACAATCTCATTTTAAGGGCTAACTGGACATCCTGATGAGGATGTAGCAATTTGCGGCATGGCCGCCTGTCTCGGCGCAAGCGGCTTTAAGTCCACGTGGGAAGGGTGTCGATCTTGCTTAAGCAAGCCAACGTAGAACTCTGGGTGTGTACGCAGCTTGCGAGGAAGGTATAGCATGTAATGTAGGCCCTTCTTGGCCTATTAAAGCGCGGGCGCAATTTGGCCTGAAAGACCGCAGAAACCAAATTTATAGAAAGTTTTTGCATTTAGTAAAACTGAATCTCCGAACGCATAAGAATCAGTACAACTCCTGCCTTTGGCATCCGCTTGTTCTTTCTGTTTGTCTTGGCTATCAGCGAATGTGTGATGCACATGTCTTAAGACACTAACCGCGTTCCGAGAAATTCACGTACTTGTTTCTGAACGGTAACAGGGCTGATATCAGCAAGCCTATCGGCTAATCCCCCCACCAAGCCATCGATCCATTCTCTGTGAGAGATGGGGCAACTTAATCGCAGTTCGTACAGGCGTGTGGTCTGTACATATCACAATCGGATTAAAAGCCTAGCAGATAAACTCTGAATTTGAAAAGAGCATAAGTAACTCTTTGACATGAACTAGATAGTTCTTTTTCCGCAGCTTTAAGCTGTCCATCATTATCTGTTTAAAACAGAGCAGCACCGATGGCAAAATCCGATGCGTCACAGACGACGCTAAAATGCCAATTTAGATTTGGCAGCGACAGAATCGAGGCATGGATACGACTATCCTAAATTGCTTTAAAATCATCATTCTCGGTGCTAGTCCAGCACCAGTCTGTGTCCTTTTTAAAGAGATTGGATAATGGCCTAGTATCAGCGTAATGCTCGCTATATGTATGCAAGTACTTGGCGAGGCTCAACCTCTTTTGGTTTTTAGGAACCGGCCAAACAATTATGGCTTTAACCTTAGCGAGATTCGCTCTAAGACCTCGCTTATCAAAGAAGCACCCAAGGGGGAATTTGCAATGGGCTACATTACAGGATTAACACAGCAAAATAAAAAATATATATTTGTAGGCAGGTGCTGTGTCTGTCTTATAGTGCTACACCCCCGCTCTAAATTTCTACATATAAACGGAGTTCGCTTTCTTACCTCTGTAAAGGTCATTTGTAGGAGTCCTCTTTGTACGTCCCCCATGACCTCTTCGATCATGCCCTGTGCCCGAATAGCGGGCACAGCGTAACAATTTATTATTGGCTCATGATTGGGGACCTAAAGGCCCAACGTGGGCAATTAAAAATTACCTAAAAATGAGTGGTTCCCGAAAGGCGGGAACACGGTCGTACTTAGTACATGAAAAAATATTGGTTGATACCTAATACTTAGGCTGGAGGCTTCCTCAAGCGTTTCGTGTCAGCTAGTGACGGGACGTTCAAGCCCCGCAACATCTGGTAGCACTTAGTAGTCCTTCCCATGCTCGAGTTTGGGATGAGCGAACTTCGTAATTTGACGTTCCAGATTTGCTTCTAAAGCACACGACCTTCTTCCATCTCACTGGTGTTGAGTGGGATGTCTTCAGCCGCCTCGTGGCGATATCAGGAGAAGCGTTCGTGAGATCAGCGTCCCCGACGCACACGTCTCGCTATACATGAGTTTATGGCCTCGAGCTCGCCGAATCCAATTGGCAAGCTTTTACTCCCTCGCAATCTTCATGGTACGGTTCCGTGAAGATGGAAACTACTCAGATGAAGGCAAAGATTGATTGTCGCTAAATCGATGGTTCCAAGAAGTCGACATCGCCATCGCATCGAGGCTCCTCGAGATTCCCCAGGCGAAGGTCTACTTCCTTCTTCCCCGTCTCACCGGGAAAGCCAAGGAATGGGCCATTGGTAAGATCGCCGTGGACGAGCACGCTTCCCCCACCCTGGGTGCCGTCCAGGATGACTTTCGTCTTGCCTTCGAGTCACCGCAAGAGGAGAGGATTGTTGCGCACAAGATTCCTGTCCATGCGTCAGGGTAAAATGACGATGCACGACTACGGTCAAATACCTCCATATCTCGGCATCTTGCATCGTTAATCATCACATATCCCATGGACATGTACATGTACAGACGTGTGAACGTCATTAAGGTTGGTATGCGCGAGGGGCAGACCCGCTTATCGCTTAAGCGTGTGCGAAGCCTGCTTTATTGTAGGAGACCATTGCCATTGCCTCCATGAGGACTTTAGGGTCACCAAGGCTTATGCCATGCATTCGGTGTCACCGTCATACGGTCCTCTCTGGTCTTGAACCTATGGAGATCGATGCGGTTGAGTCGTCGGGTGACCAACGACGTGTGACTCCCTATAAGGGTGACGCTCACACCGTGTCAGATGGTTCACTTTCGTTGTCGAAAGTCTGGGCATCGCACGGCTGAATACTGCGCGCCATCACCGATATCGGCGTTGTGGGGGACGCCCATGTAGACGCTGCCCCGGTCGCACGTCCAAGTACGGCCGAGACCAGTAGGCCCAGGGCGCTTCACTGGTTGGAATGAAAGTCTGGTTCCTTCGGTGGCAGTTCGACCTTTCAGCCCTCCTGTGCTGTGTGCACGGCTAAATGCCACCACTGCAAATGGTGATTCACGTATGATTACTGTCACTTTATATGTCGCCGATGGCTGGCGACCTCAACGAGCACTCTTGGACCCAGGAGCGACGTGAAATTTCTTTCGTAAAACTGTTTGTCGATACTTCCTCCCAGAATTCTGGTCCGCGAGGGGCCTGGTCAAGTCATTGTCAAGTTGGTAGACGGGAAACCTCATCGTACATCGCGGCGCGAAGTGTCATTGCCGCATTTCTTGGTTATCGCGACGAGCTATGCATTCGATTGTATCCTAGGCATGTCATGACTGGCACGTTATAACCCCCAGATCGACGGTTAGCCAGATCAGTGAGACGTTAACGCAAGTTCAACGTCAGTGAAGTGTTTACCCATCGCCTGGTTTCCCCAAGTGAATGACCCATACGGCACAGCCGTGGATCGTGAGTTCACGACGCCTCCCTGCGGTGCACAGACTGAGCGATGGCCCTCTGTACTACACTACTCTCTTCACAGAATGGAGAACGATGCGGATGAGAAGACGCGGTCGAGTGGGTTCCCCGCGCGTCAAAAACGCGGTTGAGCAGGAATTTCCGCACGTGCATGCAGTAATTTAACCGGGGTTCCCATCTGCACCCATCCCCCAGTAATATCCGTCAAATATTATCCACCTTTTAGATAACATATTTATTGACAATTTTTAAGTGTTAATTTCATTTAACCATACACCCCGTTACAAAAGGTGGAAGTGTTTTGCTCGTAGAGTTTGGATGTACTAGTAAAGTTGAGTTGTATGAAACGGACGCACATTTTTTATCTCAAGAAAAGTTCACAAGAGATCAGAAAAATACACATTTCTCTTAAAATGGCATTTAAAGGTGTAGGCGGGCACGTTTATTGCGGCCACGCTCTACTTAAGCACACACCCTAACACAGCGAGGAAGCAACGTGATTGTCTTCTCTCACGTGCAGTGAGGTAGTTGGGGGGCGCCTAAGCAACCTCATATAAGCCGTAGACTCAGTGACATCACGGGTGCGGTAATCCGGCTCCACATGCGCACTCACGAACTAGGAAGTAATTTTCGGACTGGTTTATATTTTATCGTATTATATATAAAATCTATCCCTCATGAAAGAGAAGGGGCAGTTGTGGTTGAGCGGGCTCTCACACGATTATGACTTGGGCGGACAGGAGTCCCCACGCGATAACATGATGGTCGGACCGGGATTCGCATTCATCATCCACTGTGGTCGAGCCAAGGTTTCCCACATGGAAAATTTATGGTTGAGCAGGGACTCCCACAGGAGCTCCCGCATCAAGTGTGGACGGTCGAGCATGGATTACTCCCGTCACGTGTTTCCGGCATCATGGATGAGGACATCCAGTGCCTAAAGGGGGTGAGCGTTCATCATCTGACTGTGGTTCTCCAGCTTCGAGTATCATCTCGAAGCACGACAGAGATCAAGCAATAAGAAATTCAGCTTTGGAATGGGTCCACGCTATAGTTGACGTGAAAGGGAGTCCGCAAAGGCGCCAACACATTGAAGTCGCGAGTCCACCTCGTGACGCTTCCTTGATTACACGCTTTCCAGGACTTTCCTGGAAAATTTTGTTCGTGACCTGAAAGGAGACACCGTGAATTAGGTATGTTGATCACGAGCGAGGCGGTTACCGCGTCAAACGAAGAGCAAATGACGCGACTTTGAAGCACTGGTTGGCGGCTCGGCACTTCTTCTGGGAACACATCGCGATGTTTCCACAGAACCTCAAAGAACGGACTGTCTTTCAAGGATTTCCAGCCTTGAGCAGCGAACCGTTACTTTTTGTCCGTTTCTAGGACGCTCTAGTCCATTGTGGACGACAAGCAACAGTCCACCAAGTTCTCTCCCGGAACTGGTGCGACAATTTCGTGGATCTTTCCTTCCTTTAATTCGGCAAGGAACAGATCCCACGACATCTCCGGGAGATTTACTATCTCCTCGGCAGATTTAAAGACTTGCCGGAGCACCTCAACTGAGGATGCCTCCGCAATTTCGTCTTTGACGGCCTCGAACACCTCGTTCGTCATCTTTATTAAAGACTGATCACAAGGTCGCTCGTTTAGACGTGCCTTTGATCGTCTTAATCTGTCGGGTACTCGTTCTTCGAGTCACCACGACCTTTTTCTGGGAAGCGGGTGCCGTTGCACTTGTGGCTAACGCACCCCTTCCAACAGCACCAGGCTCTAGGCTCTGTGCCGGTTCTTGCGACGCTTTCCTTCATGTCAGCTCGCTATCCGCTGCCACAAGCTCTCGGCTCTGTGCAGGACAATTAGACGCATGACTACTTGTCCTCGTCCTTCTCACTACACCAGTCTCTCCAAGCTGGTTACGTTTGACATCCCGTTAACGCACCCTCAACTATGTTCGACACAACATCAGTTGTATAGGCCTCTCGTAGGAGCACATCCTTTTCCGGTGTCCTGCTAAGAGTTAGCAACTGCACGTGTACGCCAATCTGTTCATGGTCGGCGTCTTGCCAACCATGGCATGCCTAAAATGAGGTCATACGGACTCTCCATACCTAGCACCGTGAACTTCTCTCGACAGGATGAGTCACTTAAACTGAAGGCAGAGTTTAATTTGAACACCTTCAGACTTAACGTTCGCAAAACGAAAGGACGCCTCTTTTAGCTTGCTATCCTGGCAAAGGGACTCATACATCACCCGGTCTGTGTTTAAGAGCCGCGAGTTTCACAATATTCTGTGATGCATCCGAATCCACAAGGAGGGTCATCACATGGTCATAACCTCGTACTCGAGCGCTTAAGACAAGCAGGATTGAGGTTCGAAATTTCAAAAATTCAGCACCTCAGGGACTATGCTGCCCATTTGATCGATAACACTGAACTTAGAGTTAGCTTCAGAATCAGCGTCAGTAGGGCATACCGCCCTACTGCGCACCTGCATTTCCCGAACCTTCAGTGGTCGATGAAGTACTCACGCGTCTTGCACGCTGGTTCTTGCGCACCGCACAATCGTGTCTTGTGACGATTGGCGGGGTTGACTCAATATTAAATCAACCAATCAATAAAACTGATGTCTTATTGCGTCAATATTACCAATTTCGGTTGTATTGGAACTATTAAGTCAAAATTAATAGAGATAATAAAAATGTACTTCTTTGTTTTTTTCCTGTTATTGGAAATAATATATATATATCCTCTTGTATAAAATAATATTTATGTAACGATACACCCCCCATTTCAATTTTCTAAAACCGTGTGATAGTATATATCAAAATCATACTGCTTACAGCAGAAGAGAATTCTTATAATTACGAGACGGAATGGCGCCTTTGCGCCGAGAGAGTGGTTAGTAGTGTAACGGGCTAGCTGCCTTATGTTACTTCATTCGTGTAAAATTAATTGACCTGTCGCCCGTTTGAAGTTCATTTAGTTACACATCCTTGGGTAAGTGATGCGCAGGTGGATTTACGTTTCAGGGATGACGTCTGGGACTAACGTCATCTGCGAGTGAAGGTATATTAAATGAAAATGCTCGCCACGTAGGGAAGCGCATCTACAGAGATGCATCTGACCATTGGATAAAACCCTTAATATTTTATTTAAATTCAACACAGACCAGCCTTAAACTTACTTCCTAATACACATTGCGCACGAAAAGACGGGTGACCGTTTTCGTGACGTCACAGCTATGAGAGCACAGCTATAGGCGGGCGAATCTAGAGCTGTTACGGACTAAATGGCCTAAAGTTACAAACCCATTAAGTACACTTAGTGGGAAGTCAATTACTTTATATGAAGTACTATGACCTGCCACTAGGGTAAGGATCACATAATGACCCACCCTTGTGTATGTGATATACATAAGCATATTTACATAGAAAAGATGACGCGTAACGGGCAAAAGTTGCTTTTTGTTTGTCAATTCATTAAGTACACTTGGTGTACTTAACGGGATGGTCAATTACTTCATATGAAGTACTTAGACCTCCACTTAGGTGTGGTGCACAAAGTGACCCACCGTCGTGTATGTGATGCACATAGGTGTATTCACATTAAAAGGGAAGACGGCTAGCGAATCCGAGGTATTCGGAACAACACGCTCGCAACGTAGTGGTGCACATTTACAGAGGTGGCATCTATTGATTGGTTACAAAACGTAGATACTTATATTATAATAATTCATTAGTAGATAGAAGATCGTTACGTAGGAACTTAATATATTCGTACAGTTTACTTTTTCTGTATTCTAAAGCCTTAGCATTTACCTTTAACTGCTTAGACTTCTTAGCTACTCTGTACGTGAGTAGTCGAGGCGCCCCACCCTCACTGTAATCAATTTAGGTTAGGTATTTGCGCCAATTTTTATGGCTCGCTAATTACTTGCATACATATAGCAAGAATAATGCTGAGCAAACTTAACAGTTGTCTGATCTTCTTAAGAAGCACGCAGAATGGGTTTGGTTGAAAGAACAAGATGATGCGTTCACACCAGTGAAGCAATATCCTGTTGAGGCACCGGTCTTGATATTGCCAACACCGATAAGCCCTTTAGCGTCGTCTGCGATGCAAGTAATTCTCCAATCGGCAGCGCGCTCATGCAAAAGGATGACGACGGCGTTGACCGTATCATCTCCTATCAGTCCCGCCTTTTAAAGATGGGGAACAAAAAAATTACCCTGTGCATGACAAGGAGCTACTTTCAATAAAGTATGCTCTTGTTAAGTTTCGAGTGCATCTGTTGGGGACCGAACCATTTGTGATTTATACGGATCACGCTTCACTGCGGACTGCTAAAACCTCACCGCAATTCTCGTCTCGAATGGCAAGAAGGCTTACACTCTTCTCTGAATTTAATTTCAAAGTTGAATACAAGCCGAGTAAGTCGAATGTCTTGGCTGACGCTTTATCGCGCAGACCAGATTTCGAGGTAACACACCAGGAAAAGTGTGTGTAGTGCTAAAGCACAATTTCAGCCGTCAACGTTGGCAGCCATAAAGAATACCACGTAGCGAGCTCATTAGCCGCTGATATACAAGAGAGTTACAGTCAGGACGACCACTGTCGCCTGCTGTTCGATCACTTCGGTGGACGAAATAATTCCCTTCTGTGGCACCTGCAAGCTAAACTTAATCGCTATAGCTACAGCGATGGCCTGTTGTGGCATCATCTGTCACCTTGTGATCCCTTGAGAATCTATTTTCCTCCTGACACAGTCTCAAGCTAATGTCCTTCACGAGCTCTATGATGCACCATCTAGTGGGTATCTGGGCCGTGAAAAGACATTCTTACGAGTGTCAGGGGAATTTTGGTGGCCACACCTATAAAAATGGGTGGCCAACTATATTCGCTTTTGCGAACAGTGTCAGCGCATTAAGCCTGCACCGTCCAGCAG
This sequence comes from Bremia lactucae, assembly GCF_004359215.1. NCBI lineage: Eukaryota > Oomycota > Peronosporomycetes > Peronosporales > Peronosporaceae > Bremia > Bremia lactucae. The sequence continues at coordinate 4,992,681 of NC_090621.1, read as the reverse complement.
TGCGCCACTGAAGCCGGTACCAATTCCAATGGATTGTTGGAAATCATTAAGTCTGGACTTCATGTTTTGGCATGCCGCTTGATCACAAGGGTCATACGGGGCTCGTCGTCTTCGCAGACAGACTGAGCAAAATGATGCATTTAGCATCATGTAAAACATCGGTCGCACGCAAGGAGTAGGTTCTCTTTTCTGGATCATGTTAACCGACTACACGGGATGCCCGAGTCCATAGTATCGGACCGGGCTCCACGTTTTATGTCCGGGCTTTGGCGACAAGTGTTTGAGCTGCTAGGTAGCAAGCTCCACATGTCGACCGCAGATCATCCCCAGACCGATGGCCAAACAGAACGTGCCAATCGGGTCGTGGCGGATGTCTTGCGCACTATAGCAACTCCCAAAGAGTGGAGCAAGCAATTGCCCTTTGTGGAGTTCGCTATAAATAACAGTGTCCACGCCAGTACGGGTGAGACACCGTTTTATATTAACGGACTGCTCCATCCTCGGATGCCAGTCTCGTTTGTGCGCGCCCGAGTTTTAGTGGGGGAGGGCCCCTCACTACGCTCGGTGCGAAAGAGGGACATAGCTTCGTCAATATGACGATGACCCGCGAGGGTATCATCTCAACGACGAAACTTGCCTTAGTGACCCTGCCGGGTTGGCAGTGGTCAGTATGTAGTCACGGCAAGGAATGCATGTGCTCTCACACAATAGCGATGTTTCGTTGCTTACAACTACGTCCTACGAACGATTCCGGCGATGTCATAGGCGAGTTGAATGCTAAAAGCCTGAGCGAGGCTTAACACTTTGTGGATGAGCGATTAGCCATCCCACGAAAAGTCCGTGACCGTGGCGCAACGGCAAGCGCACAAGATAAACAAAAGAATGCTGACTGAAATGGTCGCAAAAATAATGAATGCTTAAGTGTTCGACATAAAGTACTGTTAAGTACTGTTACTCTACCTAAAATCGCAATTTTTGTACTACCTGGGGGTACTTAAAATTATTGCTACGTTACATTGGGCCATTTACTGTGGTCGAGAAGGTCAAAGACCTAAATTATAGGCTCACCCTCCCGCCATATATGAAGATGCACCCCGTCTTTTACGTGGGTCGTCTCAAACGGTATGTGGACCCAGATGAGGTCACATATTCCCATCAGTCTAAGGAGACTGTTGGTGACACCGACCATGGGTTCAGTATTAAACAGATGGGGGAAATGAGGAAGGCGAAAGACTTGCCTCCGACCTTCTCTTCCCATGAGAACGTAACGGACTCGGAGAGCGAGAGATACCACGCGCGTAATACGGTTCCTCAGCATTAACTTCTTAAAGATGTCCAGCCGAAGTTTCAAGCGTTCGTAACCCTGACGATTTTTCGCGCGAGCATCATGAAGCCGAGGTCAGTAGCAAGACTTGACCCTCGAAATCCCCAATGCGTCGTTCAGCAGCGCTTAATGCCTGCAACTGAACGATCGCGGGAAAGGCAGCAGCGATTATGTGGGCAAAATCGCCACTCCTATCGAGCGCCGCCTGCACTGATTGGATGCGGATGGGAATCAACGCTTCCTTGCTAAAAGTTTGCTTGCCCACCGCTCCGTGAGGAAGAAGCATCAAATCCTCGTCCAGTGGAGAGGATACCCGAAAATTCACCATGTCTTGTCAAAGCCTTAAAGTTGACTTAGTGACAAACAAGCCGGGCTTGCATTCACGTCCCATACCATTAAGCACAGAGGTCTTTGTAACTAAGCCCTGTTTATCCTCTCCTCCTAATGGTTTACCGACCCTAGTTCTTCCCCAGTAGACCGCCCGGCCCCACTCGGCGTTTCCCGCACCGTACAGCTTTCTGGTATAAGGTGGGATTGATGCTTCGAGCTTTGCGCGAATTGCGCAACGGACAAGCCGGGCGCAAGTGCTTAGTGCTTTCTCGCATATAACATCTACGATGTTTGAATGCTATTCCACAGCTTTTCTTCTCCTTACTAATAGACAAATCTGATGCGCTCGACGGGCTTTCCAATATTTCTGCGTACCAACGCGAGAGGACTTAAAGTCGAACTCAGCGCGTAACCCCATGGCAATTGCCGCTTCTAAAGTAACGGGATGAGATTGGTACAATTCCGTTTGGGCAACCCCCGCATTAAGGTCTTCCATTATGAACGAATAATTTAACCACTTCTTGCCCTCGGCCTTGATGTATAGCGGCAAAAAGAGCTCTTAACTCCTGGGCGTAGTCTCCTAGGATCGGTCTACCCTGACGAGCCGCTAAATATCGTGATCGTGTGCGAGAAATCTGATTAGATGGGACAAACATGCTAGTCAGATGATGTTTTGGCAAATCACACCCCACGAGAGGCAAGGTAAACCTGCCTACTTGGACGAGCGGTGCAACTTATAGGGTGCACCAACTAAGTACCTGTTTTCAATCCTGTCACATGCCATAACCAGTTTGTCAAACTAGGTCTCGCAGCCTACGATTTGCACATTCTGTATGAATGCTCCCGAAGCGTAAAACTAAAAGGAGTTGCATCCTTAGCACGCGTCCAAGTGTAACATCGATGCCAAAAACGCATCGATGAAGAATTCGTTTTTGTTGTCACCAAACTGTGAAGTCTGGATGAGTGACGACGGGATCTTATACCGCTCGTTGGTCATATACCGTTCGTTGGTCATAGCAGACCAACGAACCAAGTTGCCCTTTGCAGGCAACCAAGACTCTTTTCGGGAGCGAACCGCAACGAATTGCGGTCTCCGTTCCTTTGGTTAATGCTAAGTTGCAGACTAACATTCTGTTGAAGTGATCTTTACAATCCTTCGTTCCTGGTGGTACATTTTAGCATTCCCGGTACGGGGGCTCTTTAGATCGGAGTCATTACAAGATGACTCCTCATCAATATAGTCCGAGGAATGGAACATCTTGGAGATTAATATCTGATCTCTCTCGTCTTAACCCACCGTTTTATGACAAAATTGCTCAGATAAAGATCTGGAGGCCAAAATTATATTTAAATGAAATTAGAGTAAGGTCGTAATATTAAATATAGTTCAGTTCCCCGTTTGATCTAAAACCGTCAAATGCGTTACTAAGGCTTGCCAATGATCTGTGATAGTACAAAGCCGCATGTACACACTCGCAAGCATAGATATCGCTCAGGTCTACGAACCATTGGTCCCTTGAACTAGGATTCATTAAGTTATACGAGCTTGTACGACTTACGAAGTTGTTAAACTTCTTAAGACTATAGAACTAAGCGACTCTTTAAGTATAGAGGAGCGAAGTAGCTTCGCTACACCTGGAAGCACTCGCAGGCAATTTACACTTGATAATTAATTAAATTTAGCCTCTTCTGGCATGGATATCTTCCCCAAACTTTCAAAGCGAAACGAGTAGCATATAAGAAGCTCAGAACTTTGTATGGGCTCGATCACATAGATCACAACCTTTCCCAGGCCCAGATGTTCTTGATGCAAGGCCTAAAGACTTAATATGAATCCTCTCTTATCGGGCAGCAAAGGATCACTTAGCGGAACTCGGTACAATCCTGTACCTGATCCGGAGCCTAAGGCTCGCCCTCTTGCTGTCAGTGTTAACACATATGAGGGCAAAGAGGAAGGAAATCTCCTTTTCTGGATTAAATAAACGAAAACGTCCATAGCCTCCGTCATGGCTATATTTAAGCTCGGTAGGAAAGCGAGTAAGTAAGCACTCACATGTAGCACGTCTAAAGACGTCGCACTTCCCGCGTCTCCTGCTGCTTTAGGGTGAAGCCCATGCCCCTAGAATTGCGTACTCCCTTAGAGACTCTCACTGGAGGACGTGCATCTCTTCTGAGAAGCGCGAAGGGATTGATAGCTTACAATTCTTTTACGAGCTCACGAAGCGCTCGTTTTCCCAAGGTTTTTTTGTGTAACAAGGCACATTTCACTAGTGCTGACCAGTACTAGTTAATCATACACTGATTACAGTGTAGGATAGGTGCCTCGAAGCTTCACGTACACAAAGGTACCGAGGACGATTTCTTAAGAAGCTAAGGGTCTTCAGAGTAAAGGTCTAGACTAAGGCCTTAGAATAGAGAAAAGGTAAGACTGTATTAATCTATTCACATTCCTACGAAACGATCTTCTACTTACTACTGAACCTATTATATTAATAAGTAACAAGGTATGGCACCTTCTTGCGCACCGCACAATCGTGTCTTAAACCGATTGGCGGGGTTGATTTAAACTTAAATCAACCAATCAATAGAACTAATGTCTAATTGCATCAATATTACCAAATTTGGTATTAATGGAACTATTGAAGTCAAAATTAATAAAGATAATAATTTTAAACTTCTTCATTTATTTCCTCTCATAGGAAATATTATTTCCTATTCCTCCTATAGGATATAATACTTGTGTAACGGGACCCCGTTACACTCACCACCACTTAACCAACAGTCACCATAGTGACTGATGTAGGGTGAAACGATATACTATTATGTCTTTCCCTTTAATTTTTGTATGTTGATTTTAACAATAATTCCGATTTTATTTTCATAAATTGATTTTGACCGAAATCAACATGGCGACTAATAAGTCTGTGCGCGTGGCCCGTGAGGCCGCAAAGCTGACAGCTGCACGGTACAGTGCAGCTGTTGGTAATGAAATTTATCAATGGACGCTAATACGTCTACTGCGGGGAATACGTCACCTACTCCCATTGGAGGTGACGATGACAAGTCATCTGCTACACCGACTGTAGGTGAGTGGACCAAGTCACCGGCATCGCCGGACTCAGTGTCTACTGTAAAGGCCGCTGGATCACCCGGGGCCGAGTCCGTTAAGCCTTCAGGTTCTAACGTGACAACTAGAGGGGTGATGACGAGGTTATTCGACTCGTCGAACCTCTTTGGTGAGGAGTCATCATCCGATGACTCCGTGAGCGATGACCACTCTGGTAACGTTAGCATGCGTCACCCAGAAAATTAAGTGGTCGCGAGGGGAAGAGTGCTGCTGGTGGTGATAGTTTGCATCACCAGGAAGGGAGTGATTCTAGAGATCGCTCCAAGGGCTAAGTTAACGTTGACGTTAACATGAGCCAACACGAGAGGGATCGCAATACGTTGCGGTTCGCTCCTGAAAATCGGCCTTGGTTGCCCTCTAGGAGAAACCTCATTCGTTGGTCTGTATGAACAACGATCGATGTCATATTCCGCTATTCAACTCATCCAGGTTTCACATGCCCGGTGAGGATGAGACGAAATTCCTCACCGATGCCTTTTCCGGCATCGGTGGTACTCCTCTAAGCTGACAAAGGATGTCAAACCTTTGCGCTAAACTTCGACAGCTTTTATACAGCATGTACAAAAATAGGCCGTGAGGTCTGGCTTGACAAGCTAAATGCTTTCCGTGAGCGGTTCGAGAAACAGACCGTAGTCGGTGCATGATATAAGCTGTACTGTTTGTCTTAGGAGACAGGGATTCCTTGCCTCTCGTGGGGGGACCCATGCTCCTGCTGTTTTAAGGGTGCAGGTCATGCCCCAAAAGAAAGCATATTTCTTAAAGATCTTCATTGGAGAACGCTCATCTCTTACGAGATGCGTGAAGGGATTGAGAACCTCCAATCCTATTACGAGCGCGGAAAGCGCTCGTTCTCCGATGGACCTTCTGTCAAGGAGGATGGGGCTGTTCGTACTGCAAGACGAAACCTGGAACGTCCAACATCAATTGGGAACGAGGCTCCTAGCTATCATGTGAGGGTGGATACCCTCGCCAACGAACGAGATATCTCGTTCGAACTCTATTTACCTCTGGGTGGTTCGAAAAGCTTTCAACAAGAAAATGCTTCTCACCACTCGAATCCGTCAATGGATGTGGAGGGGGGGGGTCGGGTTCGCCTCGTTTGACGAACCCGAATCAACATCATGATTCGGATCACGCCCTTTATTTTTTGAGAAAGGATTCTGATCACGAGCGATCCCGTCGCCGCGAGTTAGCGGTGATGGCTAATAATGTTTCTCGTGACCAGTTGGTAGATTAAAATTGTGTGCAGGTTGCGACGGATCAACTGGCGAACGAGAGGACACATCAGTTCCTTCAAAACGAGATGGTGACAGCTCGTCAGAAGATCATTCCCTTGGAGAAAAAATGAGTGGATCGTCTGATTCAAGACAATCAGAGTCGGTACCGAGAAGATACGGCTTTGGCTCGGAACCATGAAGCTTTGGTGAATGCCCTAGACTGTTCCGGTGAAATCCGGAACCGGAAGAAGTCTCGTACTGATGGTACGGCGGAGACGCTGAACATAAGACGTAGGATGCGTACGCATACTAAGAGGCAGCTCGATCGTGTACACATTGCCTTGGCGATGTAGTACACGAAACGGGCCGATAGACCTGGGTAGTAATTTATTACTGCCTACATTCGTCACTACATGTTTTTTAGGTTTACAGTAGACAGTACCACTAGGTCATTAACATTAAATGAAAGTATTTTTGCTCTTCCATTTTTGTGAGAGTTCTATTTCTATCGGTCTACCGCATCAGCAATGGAATCCTGTACAAAACGGGCCACTGCTTTTCTATCCAACAGGAAATCACCTGCTGACTGGGTTTTATTTCTGTTTCAGTGCGACCGGCTCGCACTGCGGAGATATTAATCTCCTCATTATTGAGGGTATTATCGTTCTCATTAATATTATTGTTTTCGGTGCTGAGTCTTTTAGCATCGTTGTCAAAGTCTGTAATATCATTATTGTATTACTGAGTTTGTCAACTTCAATGTTGATTAAATCAACATTCGTATCCTCGCATTGACCTTACCGCTAATGCGTGACGGCAAGAGCTAAAATGTCCTTACTCGAGTGAGTTCTTTCCCACGTAAATAGAATTCCCTCCAAACAAGGTGGGTGGCGTAAGACATTTACCAAAAATGGGGTATGCTTGAAGAAGCATGCACTGAATCGTTGATGGTAAATTCTATTATCGGCAAGAGCTCGTTCCAACTCTTAAAAGAATAGACGTATCCGCGAGAAATCTCTTCGAGAATACGGTTTGCCCACTCCGTCTGACCATCTTCTTAAGGATGATCAAAAGTTAACATTTCAACAGTGTTCCAATTGATTTAAACACAGTTTGCCAATTCCGCCGTGGTTCTAGGCTCTCGATCTGAGACCAGTTCGCGGGGTCACCCATAGAGTCAAAATATCGTGTCAACAAAGACACGTGCACAGCCTTTGGCTGTGATCGACTCCGGTACTTCAGCAAGATGTACCATTTTGCTAAAACGATCAACAAAAGCAAGAACACCATTGTTCTTATGTTCGTCGTCAGGAAATCCGAAGACGAGGTCCATGGATTAAGACTGCAACACTGCGGGAACAGGCAGAAGTTGTAATGGATCACGGGATGAAGCACTGGGCTTCATTGGTAAATAAACTCCGCATCTACTTGCGGATGAAATCATACTGGCGCGGCTTGTAATACTCGCAACTTATCGTGAGATAGGTCTTCTCATGTCCACGATGACCACTAATTGGTGTATCGTGACACTCATACATGATGCGTAAACGCAAATCATTACGGGTTGGGATGACGACACGAGGTGTGTCGCCAGTAATGGCTGTGTAATACAGTAACCCATTGCGAGTTGTCTTTTGATCTGTTGAGAAACTATTTAAAATCCTTTTAAGGATTGTTGGGATGGATTTCTAAGGCAATCCATCAACCCTTTAAGAGCCTTATCTTCTTGAAAAGCTTTTCTAATGTCGGAAAATAATGTTGACGACGAAACACTTATTGTTGCAACAGTGGCCGTATGCTCACTGTCCGCTTGCGCACCCCGGCTCAAAGTCGGGTTGGCGCGAAAGAGCATCAGCGACGACGTTAAGTCATCCTGTTTATTTTCACGGGGAAGTTATAGTCCGTGAAGAAAGACAACCCTCTCGCCATTCTTTGAGAGCGGTTTGGACCGTTTACGGCCGAGCGTAAAGACGCATGGTCCGTATACGCAATGAGCGGTCTACCTCCCAAGCGATAGACCCTAAACCTAGCTAGTGCGTATAACATGGCAAGGAATTCTTTGTCATGCACTGGTTAGTTGCGTTCAGCTGGTTGAAGCTGACGCGAACGACGCGCTCTGCGCCGTCTGTGTCATATTGCATTAACACACAGCCGATTGCAAAATCACTGGCGTCACAGACCACATGAAATGGTCGGTCTTGGTCCGCAATCGCCAGGATTGGCAATTGCATCACTCTTTGCTTAATACCCTTAAAGGAAGTCTGGCGATCAACGTTCCGTGACCACTATTTTTTCCTTCAAGAAAGATGTACTGTCGTTTCGGCGTAATTGCTTGAGTACTTGTGCAGGTACAACGCTAAGCCGAGGAACTTTTGAAGTCCCTTTTCATCGACTGGCTCAGGCCAATCGGTGATCGCCTTAATCTTTTCCGGATCCGGGCGTGTACCATGTTTTTCCACATTGCACCCAAGAAGTGGTATTTCGCTTGCAGCGAATATTCACTTCTTGAGATTTGCATACAACTCGTGCGTGCGCATAAATGTAAGAACCTGACGAACGTGAGTTTTATGAGCTTGCACGTCCGTCTATCCGTCCATGGCCCGGCTATGGACGAATGCATCGTACAAATAACTTTTTGCGAAATCCCGCACCGATCTCAACAGATCGGTTACACATCTGTTCAATGTCGCAGGGGAATTACAAAGCCCCTGTGGCATAAGTAGCCATTCCGCTTGGGGTGCTTACTGCTATGAACGGGATATATTGTTCACGCATAAGGATCGGATAGAATCCATCCATCAGATCCATTGGCGAAACGATAGTACTCTTCGACATACCATCAATGATTACGTCTTTTCGTGGTATCGGCGTTTGAGCCGGTACCGTTGCAGCGTTCAATTTATTAAATGCATTCACAATCCGTCATCCTCCTGTTACATTACGTACACATAAGGTCGTAGAGCTATTGTGGGCAGGTTGACTCCCTCGGATGAGCCGCTGCTATGCGGTCGGCAAGAACATTGTCGATTGCTAATTTTTGTTCACGAGGCAATGATCACTGCTTCATGACACAGGATTTCGAACTCAAAATAAGGTCGAATTCGTGTCGAGTACCCTTATCCTTATGCAACACACATAACTCGCACTCCTTTAATTCGATCAGACCCTTATACAACGGATTTTGTCTTCAAATACTCATAAGATTGGTAGATAAACGTTCCTCCGAGTCTTCTCATCGAGGTTACTTTCGTCCATCGATGAGCTGCTAAGAAACAGTTCGTTCTCAGTAAATACTATCGCCGACCGAATGTCGGCCACGTAGTTATCAACTGTGACAAGTACGCAGATCTGCTTGACTTTTTCACTACGCAGATTACGCAAGAACCGTTTCAATTTTTTCGTTGACAACTGAGTTATCTCCGAAATTGACTTTAGAACTGCTATTAGATCAAGTGTTTAAGCGTCTACACTTGAATCATTGTTTATTAAGACACTTATTGTCTCAGTTTCCTCTCTGGAATTTATTTCCAAAGGTACCTGTGAACCTTTGACCACAGGTTTCGGGGACAAGAATTTATTTGGGGAGTATCCTCCTCAACTGCCTCTAGCTGTGGTTGGTTACCACAGCGAGATCCTCAACGATCGACTCCCCAGTCGACCTAGGACTTTTGCACTGCCTCTTATAGGAAGGCGTTTTAAACTTTCTTGGATGTTGCTTTTCAAGCAAATATCCTTGTTTTGTACAACTCAACTTATTTGAGTGATCGAACTTTGACGCTGCCTGTGCTGTGCACAGCCGTCGGTAACTATATCCGCGTCACAATTGTGGACCTTCGACGCCGCCTGTAGCCGTCGGTAACTATGACCACATCACAATGGAGGACCTTCAACGCTGCATGTGCTTGTGCACATCCGTCAGGATCTAACTCCACAGTGAGTTGGGTATTTACACTGAGGTCGTGTGGAGTCAGGTAAACGCCTGAACCACAGGTGAGGCCACCGCACTCACTCGTAGGACATTCACAAGCTTGTGGACGCTCCAAGATGTTCATCATTTGGCCATCTCAGGAACAAGAGACAGGCATCGTCACGGCTTGATGCTGCCAATTTAAACATGGCCTGTACTTTCTGAGCCATGGTAATTTAAGGATGACATCAAATTTGTCATCCAAATCTGGTACGATATAATCATCATCGTACTGTTTAGCCCTTCATGTGTTTTGTATACCAACCACACGTTTCTTTACCGTTACAGATACGCCTGTTGCTAGGCGCACTGTCATCCTCGTTAAAGGGGTATTGCGCTCAATAAGTTTGAGTCTACGATCTTCTCGCGATTGGCGTCTAATAAAATTATTCGACGACCCACAATCGGCTAGGGACTTAAGTGGCATTTATTTTACATTTTTATTTTCAGGGTGATGAGGTTAACCTCATCCCGTGTGGCAGTTTCACACAATTTATGTGTGTACGGAGCAACTTTCGTCAAAAGGCCTGCAAATTCTTTTGACGTTGCTGGAACAGTAGGGCGCTCCGCACCTACTGACCCCGACCGTTTATGGACGAGCCGCCTCGCCGATGCGATTTCGCAACAGCGTCAGATATGCGTCTTCCGCTGTTCCTAGCGAGAGGTCGGTTCTTTTGCTCAGTGATTTTAGGCACTGGCCGTGGGGCACTACACTTATAGGGTAGTTAGTGGCCTATCTTTTGACAACGATTTAATTTTGTAACCGTTAGTAACTCGAAGAGCAAGGTTTCTCGCTCTCTGTATACGAGACATCCATCAGTTCTAGACCTATGGTTTCGTGTCGTCTCGGTGGACGATATGACCCCGAGTGACGAAGCCTGTTTCAGGCTAAAGCCCTCCTGTTTTGCTATAGAGATCGCTTGGTTGAGCGACTCTAATTCTAGCCAGAACAGGTGGGTGCACGATGGAGCTCGTGAGTTCGCGACAAGCTCGATCAAGACTTTCTACGAAGATGAAGGAATTGAGCATCAAATTACAGTTCCGTACGCCCAACAGACTAATGGGACGGCAGAGCGTGCTATTCGGACAACTGTTACAATTGGACGCAGTTTGCTGCATCACGCCAAGCTCGACAAGTGTTTCTGGGCTGAGGCAGCAATGACAGCCATATACGTCAAGAATTGACTGCCGTCACCCAAAGTTTGAGCATAAGACTCTTTATGAGATTGTCTAAGAGTCGAAGCCCAGTGTAAAACACATGCGTGTATTTGGCTGCCGGACGTACATTCTAACTCCAAAGGAAAAACGACTTAAATGGGACCCTAAGGCTCGCGTCGGAATTTTTCTCGGTTACGAAGAAACATCTTAAGCTTATCGAGTCTTTTCGTCGATGCAGGGCAAGTTATTATTAGTCGCGATGTTAACTTCGATGAGTCTGTTCTCGAGTTTCTGCCGATAAGCTTGGACGAAGATGTCGATGATTCGGAATTTGAAGATCTCGAAATTGCTTCCCCAAAAATGGAGTACAAGCAGACAGGAAAGCGAAAAGGTCGCTAAAGTGAAAAGAGAAACCTACCCAGGAAATTACCTGCTGCTCGACAACAAAATGGTCTTGAAGAAGCAAGCGCGCCCATTGAATCGCGTATGGAAGACGATGCAGAAAAGAATGATGACCAAGATGACGAAGCTGCTTCTCCTCTGTTTTGGCGTGCAAGTGCTAATGCCGTTGAAAGATCGATCGACTTATCAGAGCCTAAGTCTTTCTAAGAGGCAATGAATGGACCGCAGCAAGTTCATTGGCGCGAGGCAATTCGTATGGAGCTCGAAATCATGCTCTGCGTGGTATTTTGTGCTGCCGAGCTGCCACACGCTCAACGTGCCATTGGTACCAAATGGGTGTTTAAGATCAACCGCAGAGCGGATGGATCTATCGACAAATACAAGGCTCGCCACGTCGCGAATGGCTTCAAACAAAAGTACGGCATTGATTACACCGAAACCTTTTCGCCGGTTGTCAAGTATGTGACACTCCATTTCTGTATGGAATCATAAAAGAACAAGTTTATTGCGAGATCTCTGAAGGAGTACAGTTTGATGACAATTTTAATTGTTTGGAACTGGTCAAGGCTATGTACGGACTCAAACAAGCGTCGCGCGTATGGAATGAAACGTTTGACGGGCCAAAGGCGGGTACCGGTGTATACCGGTAGATACCGGGAATGACGTCATGCGGTGAAGTCATTGAGATGACGTCAGTTGATGACGTCAAAAGCTTCTAGAAGATTCCAGAAGCGATGATTGGCTACAAGTGTAATGGTTGGCTTAAGGGTAAGAAGCAATAGGTTTGCGAAGGAACAAGGTGGCGGCTTCGATGGAGCCGCCACGGGCAAGGACAAGCGTTTATGACAACGGACAACGGTCGGCGTAAGGGACGCCAAAAACCGGTCAAGGCCAACAGCACCTGTAACTACTTTGGGTAGCATGGGCATTGGATCGCTAAGTGCCCCGTGCGAATTCGCGAGAACACAGAACGACAGCGGCTACAGCGTGCAAACGTCGCGCAGAGTGAAGACGACTCTGACGATTATCTTTTTTTCGGTTGGTGGACATTTGAAGACTACCAAGTCAAGTTGCATATGGCTGGTCGATTTAGGTACGACACAGCACATGACGTACTCGAAACAGTTCATGAAGAATTTCAAGGGTATTTCTCCGGTGGACGTTCACTTAGCAGACGATGGTGTTGTCCAGGCAGTCGGGACTGGTAACATCGTGATGTATATGAAGACTCCGCATGGAACCAAGAAGGAAGTGCTTTGAGGAGTATGGCATATTCCGAAATTATCGCGCAATCTCTTCTCCGTTGGACGCTTTACGAAGGACGTGGGTCCAGTCACGTTTGAAAGTGACGGATGCTTTGCTAAAGCAAAAGGATTGCAGTGAAAACTTGGATCCCGTGAGGGTAAAGGGCTGTTTAGGCTATGCACGACGCTCGTCGGCACTGACGAAGCCAATGTGACAAGCTCGTCGGGATGCCATGGGGACACCACTTCGTACCTCTGGCATCTTCGACTTAGACACATTAGATATAGTGGTCTAGACACTATCGTCAAAAGGAACTATGGTGTTGACATTGATCTTGCGTCGGTCAATCAGTGGGAGCTGTGCGATCGTTGTGCGATTGGCAAACAAACGCGAGTGAGTTTGATGCAAAAGTCACCACATCATGCAAAGAAACTGTTGGAAGTTATTCACAGTGATGTGTGTAGACCTATGCAGTCAACAACTTTTAGCGGCAAGCGGTACTTCTCACTTTCACGGATGAGTACTCGCACTTTACCACGGTATCTCTGCTGCGAAACGAATCTGAAGGTTTTTGGATGCCATGCATAGCTTACAGTACTTAAGGAAAAGCGAAGCAAATTTGAAGCTTGGTCGGTACGCTGTCGGTTTCTTGGCTACTCAGAGCATAAAAGTTGAGAGTGGTCGTGTGCTTGTCAGTCGCGACGCAAAGTTTATGGAAAATACGTTTGATAGTGGGAAGCGCGACCGGCGCTATAATGAGGTCGTTATTCAAGATGATGATGAAGCGACTGAACAGGACTCCCCACAACACGACCAAACCGATCACGAAAATGAAGAATCTGCGCAGAATGAAGAATTTGAGCCTGGCAGAAAGCGACACCAAAGGACCCAATCGCTCGAAAAAGCGACTGAAGCGCCAAGGCCCAAACGACACAGTCAATATCAATCGCTTGAAGAAATGTCAGCTACAGCTCAAGACTTCGAGGCTGCGTACGTTGTGGATTTTCAGTGCGAGAAATGCCAACCACGTTCAAGTTGGCGACGGTATCCAATGACGCAGCTAAAAAAATGGAAGGAAGCGTGCAGCTTGGAAATGGACTCGCTACAAAAGAACAAGACTTAGACACTTGTGCCCCTGCCGTTAGGATGTAAGGCAATCGGCAACCGATGGGTATTTCGAGTTAAGGAAAACCAAGCTGGTGAAGTTGAGCGATACAAGGCGCGCCTTGTGGCGAAAGGTTTCGCACAAAATTCGGCATCGACTATAAGAAACGTTTGCGTCGGTGGCGAAGTTTTAATCGATCCGGATTTTGCTAAGTTCTGGCTGCCAAGTACGGACTTACGGTCCATCGAATGGATGTGATAACAGCATTTCTTAATGGTCAGCTCGACGGAGATATTTACATGACGCAGCCTGATGGCTTCAGTGATACAGCCAATCCAGGTTACGTGTGCAAGTTACAACGGTCGCTGTACGGTCTGAAGCAATCACCTCTCATGTGGAACAAGACAATTGACGACTTTATGCTGGGACTGGAATTCAAGAAGTGTGAATCCGATCACTGCATCTACATTTAGATGCAGTGATCGGATTCACACTTCTTAAATTCCAGTCCTAGCATAACCTGATTTTTGTTGCATGATACGTCGATGACTTATATTGGCTAGCAGTACCAGCAAGATGCTACAAGAAACTAAGTTAGCCCTGAGCCACATATTTGAGATGACGGATATGGGCCAGCTCAAGTAATTTCCTGAAATTGAAATTGAGCAAGACTTTGAGATTGGGGCACTCACGATGCGGCAGACCAAGTTTGCATGTAATATTTTAGCGAAGTTCAACATGGACAACAGTAAGGCCGTTAGGACGCCCCAGGGTCCAGGACTCAAGCTGACCAAGTCCATGTGCGAAGGCGGATGCAAGCACAGTGAAACTATGGTCGGTGTGCCGTATCGAAATGCTGTCGGTTGCCTGATACATTATGGTTGGCACACGCCAGGATCTCGCTGCGGCAGTTGGAGTACTTGGCCAATTTGTTGCAGACCCATGCCCAACACACTGGCAAGCACTCAAAAGGGTTTTCAGGTATATATAAGGTACAAGGACTCACGAAACTCGATGCCGTGGCATCGAGTTTCAAGCAGCAACTCATAATGGACTGCAAGGGTTTTCGGATGCGGACTGGGCCGGAGAGACGATGTCACGAAGAAGCACAAGCGGCTACGCTTTTATGATGAGTGGCGGGTGTGTCAGCTGGAAGATCAAGAAACAGCATACGGTGACTCTATCATCTACAGAAGCTGAGTACATGGCACTGTCAGAGGCGACACAAGAGGCAGTATGGCTTAAAACATTTCTGTGCGAGCTCGGTGAGATGTCCACGGATAGAGCGGTCAAGATTTATGAATATAACCAAGGCTCAATTGCAATGGCAAAGAATCCAGAGTATCACAAGCAAAACAAGCACATCGACATTCGATATTATTTTGTATACGACAAGGTTAAAGACGGTCAAGTGATTCTCGAATATATTTCTTCTCTCGACATGCTGGCCGATATGACCAAGCCAATTCCAGCGACACAGTTTTGCGTACTTCGTGGCAAGCTCGGGATACAAGGCCCAAGAGCTGTCGAGTCGAGTGGGAGTGTTCTTAAGGACGCTGTGAAAAAGGCGTCTCATGCAGCAAGCAGGCCAAAGGCGGGTACCGGCAGATACCGGTAATGACGTCAGTTGATGACGTCAGAAGCTTCTAGAATATTTCAGAAGCGCTAATTGGCTAGAAGTAATGGTTGGCTTAGAGGTAACAAGCAATAGGTTTGCGAACTAAGTCCTTTAATATATTTACTTTGCATTTTGCCAACTAGTGCTCACTTGACCTTTTCATTACTGCTAGCCAAAATTAAGTCATCGACGTAAAGCGCAACAAAGATCATATCTTGCCTACCACGCTTCATTTAGACGCAGTGGCCAGATTCGCATTTCTTGAACTCGAGCCCTAGCATAAAATCATCGAGGGGCTTCTTCCACATGCGAGGCGACTGCTTCAGCACGTACACTGACCGTTCTAGTTTGCACACATAGTCCGGATTGATTGCATCATTGAAGCCATCTGGCTGCGCCATGTTGATGTCCTCGTCGAGCTGGCCGTTGAGGTACGCTGTCTTTACGTCTATCCGATGGACAGTAAGTCCGTACTTGGCAGCCAAACTGAGCAGAATCCGAATAGATGTAAACTTGGCCACAGGCGCAAACGTTTCTTCGTAGTCAATGCCAAACTTCTGTGCAAAGCCTTTAGCCACTAGACGCGCCTTGTGTCGCTCCACTATACCGTCTTGATTTTCTTTGACGCGAAACACTTACCGATTGCCTATTGGCTTGCGCCCTTTTGGTAGCGGCACAAGCGTCCATGTCTTGTTCTTTTGAAGCGATTCCATTTCCGAGTTGCATACTTCTTGCCACTTGGCTGCGTCGCTGGATTCCATCGCCGACTTGAACGTGGTCGGCATTTCTCCCACTGAATCCACAACGTACGCAGCCTCAAAATCGTGTGCCGTAGCAGACATTTCTTTTACTGATTGGTATCTACTGTGTCGCTTAGACGTTGGAATTTCAGCTGCTTTTTCGAGCGATTGAGTCCTTTCGTGCCGCTTGGTGCCAGGCTCCATTTCTTCGCTCTGCTCACATTCTTCATTCTCTTGATCAGTTTCTTCGAGTTGTGGAGAGTCGTCATCGGCCAATTCATCAGCCTCTTGAACAACAATCGCGCTATTCTGGCGGACGCATCTCTCACTGTCAAACATGTCTTCCATAAATTTTGCATCAAACTCACTAGTACACGGCCATTCTCAATCTTTCTTCGAAACGATATGCTTTTTCATGCTTCGAGTAGCCGAGAAATGGACAGCGTACCGTTCGAGAGTCAATCTTGCGACGTTTTTCCTTTGGAACTGTTACAAATGCATGGCAGCCAAACACCTTTAGATTTGCCAGCGCTGGTTTCCTCCCGGTCCAAACCTGATATAGTGACTTTTCCATACAATACCTCGCGTTGGACAGCGGTAGCGAAGGAAGGTAGCGGTCATGAATGCTTCGCCCCAATACGATTTCGGCAGTCCAGCGAGCTCAAGCATACATCTTGCGCAATTCACGAGTGTACGATTCATGCGTTCGCCCCCCCCCCCTATTCAGTTGCGAGCGTAGGGTAGCGTGAATTTTTGCTCAATACCACGACGCTTGCAGAACTTGGCCAATACGCTCGAAGTGTTTTCACCACCGTTGTCTCAACGAAGAGTTTTGACAACTCCGCCGGTCTAAGTCTCAGTGAACGCAACAAACTTGGCGAGCTTGTTTGAGACCTCCGACTTGCTTCGTAACAAGAACACTGGTAAAGTGCGAGTACTCATCTGTAAATGTGACGAAGTACCACTTACCGCTAAAAGTCGCTGACTGCATAGGACCGCTCACGTCACTCTGAATGACTTCTAGCAGCTTATTTGCGTGATGAGGCGACTTTTGCATGAAGCTCACTCGCGTTTATTTGCCAGGTGCGCAACCATCGCACAGCTCCCACTGTTTGACTTATGCTAAGGTCAAGTGAGCACTACTTGGCGAAATGCAAAGTGAATATATTAAGGTCCTTAGTTCGCAACCTATAGCTACCTCGAAGCCAATCATTGATTCTCCAATCATAGCTCATAGAACCTTCTAGAAACTACTGACGTCATCTACTAACGTCATCCCCATGACGTCACACTGTGACGTCATTACCGGTATATAATGGTAATTATGGGTACTATCTTGATGTAGTCGAGTCGCTTCCTAGCTAACACTCTCACTCGACTCGACGATTAGGGAGACGCTTGAATACCAAGTTTGCTCCGAAGCACACAAAACTGCGTCGCTGGAATAGGCTTCGTCATGATATCAGCTAACTTGTCCAGAGTGGAGACATACTCCAATATCACTCTACAACACAGCGTCTAAATGACGCTTGTGCGACTCTATTGCTCAGCCCGTTCTCGGGCCCTACTATGCACGAATACACAGGATCCGGGACTCAAGCTGACAAAAAAAAGCTTATGTGCGAAGGAGGTTGCAAACACAACGAGTCCATGGCTGGGGTACCATATAGAAATGCTGTCGGCTACCTGATGTACTTTACGGTCGATACACGCCCCGATCTCGCTGCGGTAGTAGCAGTGATCAGCCAATTTGCTACAGTTTTATGTCCGACACACTAGCAAGCACTCACGAGAGTATTCAGGTATATACAAGGCACAAATTGCATGGTATCAAGTTTCAAGCATCAAGTGACAAGGGACTTCAAGGCTACACGGATGCAGACTGGGCTGGAGACACAGAGTCAAGAAGAAGCACCAGTGGCATTTTTGATGAGCGGCGGATGTATCAGCTGGAAAAGCAAGAAGCAGCGCACTGTGGCACTTCGTCTACGGAAGTCGAACACATGGCGTTGCCAGAAGTAGCACAAGAAGCGGTGTGGCTAAAGGCATTTCTGTGTGAGCTCGTTGAGATGTCGAGAAGCGATGCGGTCAAGATCTATGAGGACAACCAAGGCTCAATAGCATTGGCCGAGAATCCGACATTCTACAAACGCATCAAGCACATTGATACGTCAACTTGCAAAAGTGCGTCATAGGGGTCCCTGAGATACCTGTACTGGGCTGCATCGTTGGTACACATGGTGTACGAGCAGACCTAGACGAGTAAAATTGGTAAAGGAATGGCCGATCCCACGGCATGTGAAGAATTTGCGCCAATTCCTAGGGCTCGCTAATTACTTGCATAAGTATAGCAAGTATTGTGCTGAGCGAGCTAAACCAATATCTGACCTCCTTATAACGGACGTAGTATGAATTTGGTTGAAAGATCAAGGAAATTCGTTCACATTAGTGAAGCACTCTCTTACAAAGGCACCGGCATTGTCAGACGCGGATAAGCCTTTTAGCGTAGTCTGCGATGCAAGTAATTTTGCAATCGGCAGTGCTTTCATGCAGAAAGATGACGACGACGTTGACCGCGTCATCTCTTATCAGTCCCAACTTTTCAAGCCGCGGAACTGAATTACCCTGTGCATGACAAAGAATTACTTTCATGAAGTATGCTCTTGTTCACTTTCGAGTGGAATTATTGGGCACCAAACCATTTGTGGTTTATACGAATCACACACCATTGCGGACCGCAATAAACTCACAAGACCTCTCGCCTAGAATGGCAAAATGGCTTACATTCTTCTCTGAATTTATTTTCAAAGGTGAATACAAGCCGGGTAAGTCGAATGTCTTGGCAGACACTTTATCGCGCAGACTTCGAGGTGAGCCACGAGAAAAGTGTGTCTAGTGCAAAGGCACAAGTTTGAGTCGTCAACGTTGGCAGCTATGAAGGCATACCACGTGACGGACTAATTGGCCTCCGAAAAAAAGAATAGCTACAGTCAGGACCAACATTGTCGCCTGCTGTTGGATCACTTCGGTGGACGAAAGGTTTCACTTCCGTCGCACCTTAAAGCTAAGCTAAATCGCTTTAGCTTCAGCGATGGCCTGTTATGGCATCAGCTGTCACCTTGTGATCCCTTGAGTATCTGTGCCTCATGACACAAATCTCAAGCTGATGATCCTTCACGAGCTCTATGATGCGCATCTAGTGGGCATCTGGGCCGAGAAAAGACATTCTTTCGAGTGTCAGAGGAATTTTGGTGGCCACACCTATATAGATGGGCGGCCAATTATATTTGCGCTTGCGAACAGTGTCAGCGCATTAAGCCTGCACCGTCCGGCAGTGCGCCCCTGAAGCCGCTACCGATTCCAACCAATTGTTGGAAGTCAGTAAGTCTGGACTTTATGTTTGGCATGCCGCCCGATCATAAGAACTGGACGGGGCTCGTCGTCTTTGTAGACAGACTGGGCAAAATGAAGCATTTAGCACCATGTAAAACATAGATCACAGGCAAGGAGGCAGCTCTCTTGTTCCTGGATCATGTTTACCGATTGCACGGGATGCCGGAGTCCATGGTATCGGACCGGAATCCACGTTTACGTCTGGTTTTTTGGCGACATGTGTTCGAGCTGCTAGGTAGCAAGCTCCACATGTTGATTGCAGATCATCCCCAGACTGATGGCCAAACAGAACGTGTTAATCGGGTCGTGACGGATGTCTTGCGCACTCTAGCAATTTTTAAAGAGTGGAGCAAGCAATTGCCCTTTGTGGAGTTCGCTATAAATAACAGTGTCCACGCCAGTACGGGTGAGACACCGTTTTATATTAACGCCTTGCGCCGTCCTCGGACGCCAATCTCGCTTCTGCGCAGCCCGATTCTTAGTGGGGGAGGGAATGCTCGATGTGAAAGAGGGACATAGTATCGTCAATATGACGATAATCCATGATGGTATCATCTCAACGACAGAAACTTGCCCTGGTGACCCTGCCAGTTTAGCAGTGGTCAATAGAACTACGCCTTATGACCGACCTTTTGGCGGTATCATAGGCGAGTTTGATGCTAAAAGCGTGAGCGAGGCTCAACGCTTTGTGGATGAGCGATTAGCGATTAGCCATCACACGAAAAGTCCGTAACGCGATGGCAAGCGCACAAGACAAGTGAAAAGAATATGCGGACTGAAATGGTCGCAAAAATAATGACGCTTTAGAGTGGGTGAAAAAGTACTATTAAATACTGCTACCTACCTAAGAATGCAATTTCTGTTCTACCTGGTGGTACTACGAAGTTGTTGCCGCGTTTCATTGGGCCCTTTACGGTGGTAGAAGAGGTTGGACCCTTCCTCGGTATATGAAGACGCACCCCGTATTTTACGTGGGTCGTCTGAAACGGTATATAGACTTAATGAGGTCACATACCTCCATCCTCGTCTAAGGAGACCGATACTGACGCCAAGTGTGAGTCGAGCGTTGCTCGTGTCCAGGTCCGAACGCATGCGTTCGGAGAGCATGCCGTGCTTCTCAAACCACCAATTGCCTCGTCCTTCTTCGTTCGGGTGAGGGAGACGGATAAGGCGAAAAACTATTAGCCGACCGATTCCTCCCACCACGAACAGGACTCGGAGAGCGAGGGACATCACGCGAGTAACGCGGACCACTCAGCATTATCCGCTTGCAAAAGGTCCAGCGAGTCTTCAAGCGTTCATAATCCTAACGAGTCTTCGCTCGAACATCACAAAGATCCAAGGTCAAGCGCGAGACTTGACCCTCGAGATCCGCAATACGTCTGTTAGCAGCGTTTAGCGCTTGTGACTGAACGGACGAAGGTAAGGCAGCCGCGAGTAGGTGGGCGAGATCGCCACTCCTATCGGGCGCCGTCTGCACTGATGGATGCGGGTGGGAATCAACGCTTTCTTGTTGGAAGTTTGCTTGCCCACCGCTCCGTGAGGCAAAGGTATCAGATCCTCGTCAAATGGAAAGGTTACCCTAAAAGTTTTAACTCTTGGGAACCGATCGATACCCTACGTATTGATGTGCCCGGCTTGGTGGCTGCCTATGAAAAGGAGCATTAGCTGAGGCCTCTTCACTAGTCTCAAATGGACTAGCAGAAGCAGCGTTGTGAGAAGAAAAAGGGGGGTACAGTACCGCCCATGATTTCTGTCACACGCAAGCGGGCGAAATTATTCGTTGCGATCGCTAAATTCATCGCATCGGAATGCGGCGCAGGAATTCCGCCTCGTTTCGGTCGGGCGTTTCATTTGAACGCAACACGACCGGGATCGGGAAAATACGCCCAAAATTTTTTCCCTGAGCCCTCCATGACTTAAGACGCCATAATAATTATGTGCGTCTAGTAGAGCGCGCTCTAGGAGCGACGCGCTTGGCCTGTTTAAACGAACCATTTAGATGGAGGGGGCATCAGTGTAATGCCCACTGTCACATGGCCACGCTGAAAACGACTGGCTTGTGACACCGACTTCACGTGTCGTCAGCGGAGTTTAGGCTCGGGATCCTCTATGTCAGACCATTATGGATAATAGTCTGATCATAAGGCATTGTGGTTTTACCCAACGAAGAAGCGGATGCGCCTTTATGGGCAGCGCTCTCATAACCGTCGCTGCGCTATCCGCCGCAGACGACGAGACAGCATTCGTAAATGTTGTTGTCTCCATATTGTGAACCATGAGAGAAGTTTGGATGGGCAATAATGCGCCATCATCCTTCCTCATGAGCTCGTTGTCCGCATCACTACTATGAGGTGACGGCAACGGTGTCGAGTCATTGTAGTCGACAATGAGCAACGGATCAACGTCCGCACTGTTAAAGTGGGATGGACCCTTTAGCCCTGTTAACGAGGCAGCAGCAGTAGCTGTCGGCGTTTCGGCTAAGGCATTAAACGCTGCCGGCGTTTTAACGCGGCGCGTGCGCTTAGTGCGAGGTTGAGTGGGCGTCTTCGCAGACGACCCACCAACGTGGCCCCTTTTCGGTGGCATCTTTGGCGCCGTGTATGTGAACACAGGTCGCTACAGTGATTGAGTGACCAGCGGCGCGAAAAGCTGCTAGCAGTTTCCCGCTCCTCTTTGACAAATTTAAAATATAAATTCGTTCTTTAAGGGGTGATGGGTGTTGTAACGGACTAAAGGTTGCCCTACTGTTTCACACTCCCCGTTAAGTACACTTGGTGCTCTTAAGGGGATAGATGGTCTACTTAAAAAAAGTAATTAGACCCACTACTCGGATGCGGTTCACATTTGTGACCAGTCCTTGTGTATCTGGTGCGCATAGGTGCATACACATTTGGAGGGATGACGCCTAGCGTCATCCGTTACGCGAGGAATCTAGAAATATACGCTCGCAATACATATTAGTCTTATCTAAAAAGATACGCTCGCAATACATATTTGCGTTATCTACAGAAATGACATTTTTCATTGGCAAAAACAAGTATTCATATTTAATGCGATTAAATATAAATCAGTCTGAAAAACAAGTTTCTACTTAGTAAGTGCGCACAAGGAGCCGGATTACCGCTCCCGTGACGACACTTTACTCGAGTACTTAGTGCGTTGGGTGAGGTCGCAAAGGCGCCACCACAACTATTTCACTGCACGCAAGAGAAGCTAGTTTAATCGCTTCCTCGCTGTGCTAGGATGTGTGTCTAAGTAGAGCGTGGTCGCATTACGAGGGTGCCTCCCTACACTTGGTAGCACTAGAAATCCTTCCCACGACCCGCATCTCTGCGTGTGTACGTGAGGATGAGCCTCAACATTGATTGGGCTCATTTTCCCCACCTCTCCGAACATCATCGGGAGGTGGCAGGGCTAATGGCGCAGGGACTTGGTGAACAAGCCCTGGCCAGGCTCCTGGGTAGTCCTCCTGAGCAACATGTTGCTCAGTTGGAGCAGTTTGAGGCATTTGTGCTCGGACAGCGGAGGGCCGCGTCCGAGGCACAGAGCCATGCTGCGGCGGAGTCCGTCACTCAGACTCAGGATGAGCTGAGGCATGAGCAGGCTCGGAGCGAGGCTCTCAACAGGACTGTTGAGATGCTCTCTGCCCGGCCGCATCAGCCGAGGCCCATTCGGATGGACCCGCCCAAGTTCGATGGAACTGCGGCGCACACGATTGTCCACTGGCTTTTAGCCGTGGAGCAATGTGGTGTCGCCCAGCTCATCGAGGACGACAGCCGGATGGTGTCGTACGCTATGTCGCATCTGCGCGGTAAGGCCTCAGAGTGGGCTTACTCGGCGCTTATGGCGGACAGAAAAGCGTTCCCCTCATGGGCGATCTTTAAGGATAAGATTCGCGCCATGTACCAGCCGCCGAACAACGAAGTGTTGCTTCAGGCGCGCTTCTTTGGGGCGCGACAGGCGAAGCGATCTCTGCAAGAGTATGTGCAAGAGATGCGCTCGCTGTCCGCATCCATAACCGTAGGTCCGATTCCGGAGCACATTAAGGTGCCCACGTTTATGAACGGACTACGGCATGGCCCATCGCGACAGGCCCTTTTCAGAAAGGTGCCGTCGACGATGGAAGAGGCAATCCAAATTGCCTTAGTTGAGGAGCAATCCTACAACAGTGCCTCGGCGACAGCTTGGTATAAGCCGTCGGCCGAGAGGCCAGATGCTACTCCCATGGAGTTGGGCAATGCAGACGTTGTCTGCTATGATTGCGGCATGCGCGGCCATATGATGGGCTGCTATGCCAGGGTTCCTGCTGGGGATAGATACCACAAGAGGACTCCCTTTTCGAAGAGCGATGGCAAGAACCAGCGTGTGAGACGCATGAATTCTGCATCGACCACTGAGAGGTCGGGAAATGCAGGAGCGCAGAAGGGGCGGGATGCCCCACTCACGCGGACTCTGAAACTACCCCTAACTTTAGAGTTGTGGAACAAATGGGTAGCATAGTCCCTGAGGTCTTAAAATTTCGGACATCAACCCTGCTGCTCTATAGCGCTCAAGTACGAGGCTATGACCAGGTGATGACCCTCCTAGTGGATTCGAGTGCATCACAAAATTTTGTAAAACTCGCGGCTCTAAGAAAGAGACCGGCGATGTTTGAGTCGCTTTGACAGTTTGGCAAGCGAGAAGAGGCGACCGTTCTTTAGCGAACGCCGCACTCATTAACTCTGAGGGAGTTCAGGTAGAACTCGCTTTCAGCTTTAGTGACTTTTCTTGTAAAGAGAAGTTCACAGTGCTAGGAATGGAGAGTCTTTATGACCTCATCCTAGGCATGCCATGGTTGGCGAAGTACCAACCATGGATAGACTGGCATACACGCACAGTTTCGAGCTCTACGCAGGACACCGGAAGGGGTGTGCTCCTGCGAGAGGTGTATGTAACTGATGTCGTGTCGAACACAGTCGAGGGTGCGTTGACGGGATGTCAAACGTCACCAATTCCTACCCACCTCGTGGAGACTGGGGTAGTGAAAAGGACGATGACAAGTAGTCATGCTTTCGAATTTCCTGCACAGAGCATAAAATCCTGTGGCAGCAGACGATGAGCTGACAGGAAGTCAAGCGTCGCATGAACCGGCACGGCGCCTAGAGCCTGGTGCGATTGGAAGGGGTGCGTTAGCCAGGAGAGCAACGGCACCCGCTTCCCAAAAATCTCGTCGTTACTCAGAGAGCGAATACCCGACAGATTAGGACGATCAAAGGCACGTCTAAACGAGTGACAATCGGAGAGTGACGTTTGTATCAGTTCCTATTAGCGAGGACGGGCCTTTGAACGAGGTGTTCGAGGCCGCCAAAGACGAAATTGCAGAGGCATCCTCAGTTGAGGTGCTCCGTCAAGTCTTTAAATCTACCGAGGAGATAGTAAATCTCCCGGAAATGTCGTGGGGTCTGTTCCTTGCCGAGTTAAAGGAAGGAAAGATCCACGAAATAGTCACACCAGTTCCAAAAGAGGACTTGGTGGACTGTTGCTCGTCGTCCACAATGGACAAGAGTGATCTAGAACGGACAAAAATACAAATACACGGTTCGCTGCTCAAGGCTGGAATGCCTTGAGATACAGTCCGTTCTTCGAGGTTCTGTGGAAACATCGTGATGTGTTCCCAGAAGAAGTGCCGAGCCGCCTACCAGCAGATAGGGGCATCGGGCACGAGATAGACCTCGAACCTGGCACCAAGTATTGTGTGACCAGGCAATGGCCGTTGCCGAAAGAACAAGTCGATTATATCGATGAGTTCTTCGACAAGCGAGCCAAGGCGGGACATGTGCGTGAGAGCAAATCGCCTCACTGCAGCCCGACCTTTTGTGTGCGTAAAGCCACAGGTGGATGGCGCGTGGTTCATGCTTACAATAAGCTGAATACGGCGACCGTACCGGCGCAAGCGCCAATCCCGCGGACAGATGTCTTGTTGAACTCCATGGGAAAGTCAACTATCTTTTCCCGTTGAATTTGAAGGATGGCTAGTATCAGGTACTCATGAGAGGAGTCCGATGTAGCCAAAACGGCAGTAAGCACCCCAAGCGGTATGCTTTGGGAGTGGCTTGTGACGCCCTAAAATTGGAAAACCCACCGCCTACATTCAACCCAGTGGTGGCTCACGTGATGCGTCAGCACCGTGCCTACGCGTCCCATTACTTTGACGATGTATTCGTGCGTAGTAGGGCCGAGGACGGGCTGCGTGCAATAGAGTCGCACAAGCATCATTTAGACGCTAAGTTATAGACTTTAAAGGACGCCCAATTGTACGTCAACTTGCAAAAGTGCGTCATGGGGGTCCCTGAGATACCTGTACTGGGCTGCATCGTTGGTACACATGGTGTACGAGCAGACCCAGACAAGATAAACTTAGTAAAGGAATGGCCAATCCCACGGCATGTGAAGGATTGCGCCAATTCCTAGGGCTCGCTAATTACTTAAATAAATATAGCAAGAATTATGCAGAGCAAACTAAACCATTATTTTAGCTCCTTCAAAAGAACGCAGAATGGGTTTGGTTAAAAGAACAAGATGATGCGTTCACATCACTGAAGCAATCTCTTGTAGACCGGTCTTGGCATTACCAGACGAGGATAAGCCCTTTAGCGTCGTCTACGATGCAAGTAACTTTGCAATCGGCAGCGCGCTCATGCAGAAGGGATGACGACGGCGTTGACCGCGTCATCTCTTATCAGTCCCGGCTTTTAAAAGCCGCGGAACTGAATTACCCGTATATGACAAAGAACTACTTTCAATAAAGTATGCTCTTGTCAAATTTCGTGTGCACCTATTGGACACCGAACCATTTGTGGTTTATACGGATCACGCATCACTGCGTACCGCAATAAACCCACCGCACCTCTCGCCTAGAATGGCAAGATGGCTTACATTCTTCTCTGAATTTAATTTAAAAGTTATATACAAGCCGGGTAAGTCAAATGTCTTGGCTGACGCTTTATCGCGCAGACCAGACTTCGAGGTGAGACACCAGGAAAGTGTGTCTAGTGCTAAAGCACAATTTCAGCGGTCAACGTTGGCAGCCATGAAGGCATACCACGTGACAGGCTCATTAGCCACTGAGGTAAAAGAGAGCTTCAGTCAGGACGACCATTGTCGCCTACTGTTGCATCACTTTGGTGGACGAAAGGTTCCCCTCCCGTCGCACCTGAAAGCTAAGCTAAATCGCTTTAGCTACAGCGATGTCATGTTATGGCATCAGCTGTCACCTTGTGATCCCTATAGCAACTCCCGAAGAGTGGAGCAAGCAATTGCCCTTTGTGGAGTTCGGTATAAATAACAGTGTCCACGCCAGCACGGGTGAGACACCGTTTTATATTAATGGACTGCGCCATCCTCGGACGCCAGTCTCGTTTGTGCACACCCCGAGTCTTAGTGGGGGAGGGCCCCTCACTATGCCCGGTGCGAAAGAGGGACATAGTTTCGTCAATACGACGATGACCCGCGAGGGTATCATCTCAAAGATAGTAATTTGCCCTAGTGACCCTGCCAGTTAAGCAGTGGTCAATAAAAATTAGCCTTATGACCGACCTCTCGGCGGTATCATAGACGAGTTTGATGCTAAAAGCGTGAGCGAGGTCAACGCTTTGCGGATGAGCGATTAGCGATTAGCCATCACACGAAAAGTACGTGACGCGATGGCAAGCCCACAGGACAAGCAAAAAGAACATGCGGACCGAAATGGTCGCAAAAATAATGAACGCTTTAGAGTGGGTGAAAAGGTACTATTAAGTACTGCTACCCTACCTAAGAATGCATTTTCTGTACTACCTGGAGGTACTACGAAGTTGTTGCCGCGTTTCATTGGGCCCTTAACGGAGGTCGAAGAGGTTGGAGACCTAAATTATAGGCTCATTCTTTCGCCGTATTTTACGTGGGTCGTCTGAAATGGTGTGTAGACCCAAATGAGGTCACATATCCCCATCCGTCTAAGGAGACCGATGGTGACGTCGACTGTGAGTCGAGCGTCGTTCGGGTGAGAGGGACGGTGAAGGCGAAAAGCTATCAGCCGACCGACTCCTCCCACCACGAACAAGACTCGGCGAGCGAGAGACATCACGCGAGTAACGCGGATCCCTCAGCATTATCCTCTCGAAAAGGTCCAAGCGAGTCTTCAGGCGTTCATAACCCTGACGAACCTTCGCTCAAACATAAGAAAAGATCCGAGGTCAGTCGCGAGACTTATCCCTCGAGATCCGCAATACGTCCTTCAGCAGCCCTTAACGCCTATGACTGAACGGACGAAGGTAAGGCAGCCGCGAGTAGGTGGACGAGATCGCCACTCCTATCGGGTGCCGCCTGCACTGATGGATACGGGTGGGACCAACGCTTCCTTGTTGGAAGGTTGCTTACCCACCGCTCCGTGAGGCAAAGAAAACAGATCCTCGTTCAATGGTAAGGTTACCCGAAGAGTTTTGATTCTTGGAACCGATCGATAACCTACGTATTGACGTGTCCGGCTTGATGGCTGCCTATGTAAAGGAGCACCAGCTGAGACCTCTTCGCTAGTCTCAAATGGACTAGCAGAAGTAGCGTTGACTGAGCACGTTCACGTGTCGTCGGCAGGTTTAGGCTCCGAATCATCTATGTCAGAACCATTATGGATTATGGTCCGAGCATAAGGCGTTGCGGTTTTACCCAACGGAGAAGCGGCTGCGCCCTTATGGGCTCTCATTACCTGTCGCTGCGCTTTCCAGCGCAGACGACGAGACAGCATTCGTAAATGATGCTGTCTCCGTGTTGTGAGGCATGAGAGAAGTTTGAATGGGCAATAATGCGCCATCGTCCTTCCTCATGAGCTCGTTGTCCGCATCACTACTATGAGGTGACGGCAACGGTGTCGACTCATTGTAGTCAGTCGACAATAAGCGACGGATCAGCATCCTCACTGTTAAACTGGGATGGATCCTTTAGCCCCGTTAACGCGACAGCAGCAGTAGCTGTCTGCGTTTCGACTAAGGCATTAGACGCTGCCGGCGTTTTAACGCGGCGCGTGCGCTTAGTGCGAGGTTGAGTGGGCGTCTTCGCAGACGACCCACCAACGTGGCCCCTTTTCGGTGGCATCTTTGGCGCCGTGTATGTGAACACAGGTCGCTACAGTGATTGAGTGACCAGCGGCGCGAAAAGCTGCTAGCAGTTTCCCGCTCCTCTTTGACAAATTTAAAATATAAATTCGTTCTTTAAGGGGTGATGGGTGTTGTAACGGACTAAAGGTTGCCCTACTGTTTCACACTCCCCGTTAAGTACACTTGGTGCTCTTAAGGGGATAGATGGTCTACTTAAAAAAAGTAATTAGACCCACTACTCGGATGCGGTTCACATTTGTGACCAGTCCTTGTGTATCTGGTGCGCATAGGTGCATACACATTTGGAGGGATGACGCCTAGCGTCATCCGTTACGCGAGGAATCTAGAAATATACGCTCGCAATACATATTAGTCTTATCTAAAAAGATACGCTCGCAATACATATTTGCGTTATCTACAGAAATGACATTTTTCATTGGCAAAAACAAGTATTCATATTTAATGCGATTAAATATAAATCAGTCTGAAAAACAAGTTTCTACTTAGTAAGTGCGCACAAGGAGCCGGATTACCGCTCCCGTGACGACACTTTACTCGAGTACTTAGTGCGTTGGGTGAGGTCGCAAAGGCGCCACCACAACTATTTCACTGCACGCAAGAGAAGCTAGTTTAATCGCTTCCTCGCTGTGCTAGGATGTGTGTCTAAGTAGAGCGTGGTCGCATTACGAGGGTGCCTCCCTACACTTGGTAGCACTAGAAATCCTTCCCACGACCCGCATCTCTGCGTGTGTACGTGAGGATGAGCCTCAACATTGATTGGGCTCATTTTCCCCACCTCTCCGAACATCATCGGGAGGTGGCAGGGCTAATGGCGCAGGGACTTGGTGAACAAGCCCTGGCCAGGCTCCAGGGTAGTCCTCCTGAGCAACATGTTGCTCAGTTGGAGCAGTTTGAGGCATTCGTGCTCGGACAGCGGAGGGCCGCGTCCGAGGCACAGGACCATGCTGCGGCGGAGTCCGTCACTCAGACTCAGGATGAGCTGAGGCATGAGCAGGCTCGGAGCGAAGCTCTTAACAGGACTGTTGAAATGCTCTCTGCCCGGCCGCATCAGCCGAGGCCCATTCGGATTGACTCGCCCAAGTTCGATGGAACTGCAACGCACACGATTGGCTGTTAGCCGTGGAGCAATGCGGTGTTGCGCAGCTCATCGAGGACCACAGCCGAATGGTGTCGTACGCCGTGCTGCATCTTCTCGGTAAGGCCTTAGAGTGGGCTTACTCGGCGCTTATAGCGGACGTTAAGGCGTTCCTTCATGGGCGATCTTCAAGGAAAAGATTCGCGCCAAGTACCAGCCGCCGAACAACGAAGTGTTGCTTCAGGCGCGCTTCTTTGGAGCGCGCAGGCGAAGCAATCTCTGCAAGAGTATATGCAAGAGATGCGCTCGCTGTCGGCGTCATTACCGTAGGTCCGACTCCGGAGCACATTAAGGTGCCCACGTTAATGAACAGACTTTGGCATGGCCCTTCGCGACAGGCCCTTTTTAGAAAGTTGCCGTCGAGATTGGAAGAGGCAATCCAAATTGCCTTAGTTGAGGTGCAATTCTACAACAGTGTTTCGGCGATAGCTTGGTATAAATCGTCGGCCGAAAGGACAGATGCCACTCCCATGAAGTTGGGCAATGCAGATGTAGTCTGCTATAAATGCGGCAAGCGCGGCCATATGATGGCTCGTTACAATGCCAGGGTCTCTGCTGGGGCAAATGTGCACAGCAAGAAGACTCCCTCCCGACGGGCGATGGCAAGAACCAGCGTGCGAGACGCATGAGTTCTGCATCGACCACTGAGGGGTCGGGAAATGCAGGAGCGCAGTAGGGGCGGGATGCCCTTCTGACGCGGACTCTGAAGCTACCCCTAAGTTCAGATGGAACAAATGGGTAGCATTGTCCCTGAGGTCTCGAAATTTTGGACCTCAACCCTGCTGGTCTATAGCGCTCAAGTACGAGGCTATGACCAGGTGATGACCCTCCTAGTAAATTCGGGTGCATCACAAATTTTGTGAAACTCGCGGCTCTAAGAAAGAGACCGGCGATATTGAGTCGCTTTGCCAGGATGGCAAGCGAGAAGAGGCGAACGTTCGTTTAGCGAACGGCGCGCTCTTTAAGTCTGAGGGGGTTCAGGTAGAACTCGCGTTCAGCTTTAGTGACTTTTCTTGTAAATAGAAGTTCACAGTGCTAGGTATGGAGAGTCCGTATGACCTCATCCTAGGCA
This sequence comes from Bremia lactucae, assembly GCF_004359215.1. Lineage (NCBI taxonomy): Eukaryota > Oomycota > Peronosporomycetes > Peronosporales > Peronosporaceae > Bremia > Bremia lactucae. The sequence goes on along the minus strand of NC_090621.1, from coordinate 4,961,714 downwards.
TGCCATGGTTGGCAAAGGACCAACCATGGCTAGACTGGCGTACACGCACAGTTGCAAAATCTACGCAGGACACCGGAAAGGATGTGCTCCTGCGAGAGGCGTATGCAACTGATGTCGTGTCGAACACAGTTGAGGGTGCGTTGACGGGATGTCAAACGTCACCAATTCCTTCCCAGCTCGTGAAGACTGAGGTAGTGGAAAGGGCAATGACAAGTAGTCATGTGTCCTGCACAGAGCTGAGAGCCTGTGGCGGTAGACGGCGAGCTGACAGGAATTGACATTGCGTCTGTAAACAACTGGGAGATTTGTGATGGCTGTGCGCTTGAAAAGCAAATCCGCGTACGTTTGCAATCGACATCGACGGAGCGGGCAAGTGGGCTTTTAGAGGTCAAAAACAGTGATGTATGTTTTAACGGGGTGTATCGTTACATGGAATTAAGACTTATACGTTGATAATTAATATATTATTTAAAAGGTATATATTACTTGGAGAAAATTACTTAACATAGAAATATTCGGAAAGCTTATCCATTGGTAGATATTGGCCATTATACCTGCTTGCTCAGCGGTCCAGTAAGCGCTGGACGCTCGCAGAGAGAGAGACGGGTAAGACTTTATTACATGTTTTGTATTAGTATATAATTAAGTTAGTATTAAATAGAAAGAAATAGTAAGACTTAATTATATTAAATACAGCTTACTTTTACCCCTCATAAAGTAAGTGTTTTACGAGAGTCTTCCTCTACACGTACTAGTGTACGTGAAGTGACGTGAGGCACCACTCGCACTGAAGCAGTGCAAAGTGGACTTTACTGAAGCAGTATAAGTCGGCAGTGCCCCGTTATACCTGATAGCACTTTTAGTCCGTCCAAGGATCACAGTTCCATCATCTAACATGGACATGTCAGATGATAATTCATATACGCATCACATTTTAGATATTAATGGAAATACGCATCACATTTCGCTTGATAGCTACTCATTTATAAGTGACGTAGATAGGAGTGCGGTTGATAGACCGTTGGGAATGATACTATCTTGGCCGTGCTGTCCGGTTTGGACAGTGATGCCCTCCACTCATCCATCGCCAAGTTCATAGAACATGACCTTGACGAGGCGAAGGAGAAGGTAGCCTTGCTTAATCAGCAAGGTTCAATAGGCAGAACGGTTGAAATTACAACAGGTACAGACTCCTATACCTGGGATGACGCACCCGCGTCGTCCCGAACCTTAAACATTGACATCTCTAAGTAAAGGGGAGTCGAAGAAGACTCCCTCTTAAGATGGTTCGTCAAGTTGGACGATGCCATAAGGGCTCGTCACATCGTCGACGAGCAAATGCAAGTCGCATTTGCTCAGTCAAATTTGGCAGATGGTGCCAAAACTTGGGCACTAGGCCTTAAGTTGCGCGACCCATGTATCTTTGGGTCGCTAGAGGCTTTTAAAACCCGGCTCGAACAGACGTTTGAACCGCCTAGGGCTTAGAGCTCGATCAGAGCTTCTAAAACTCAAGCAAGGCAAGCGTGATGTTCACGTTTTCGCCTAGCACATACGACTCTTAGCGAGTTGTATCACGAACAACCCAATTCATGACCACATGTTGATTACGGTGTTCATGCAAGGTCTTACGGGTGGTCCCGCGAAGACCCATCTGTTCCGCTTGGAACTAGATACGCTTGAAGAAATAACATCTGTTGCGGAACAGGAGGACTTTAGCTTGAGACAGACTCAAGCTAGTTCGTCATCGTATCGTCCTCCAAGACGACACGAGCTAGGACGTCCAGAATCCATGGACCTCTCTTACGTCAAAAGCGAGAGACCTCGCTTTTCGAACAATAAGCTACCGCAGAAATGCCATTGCTGCCAAAAGTTTGGTCGCTACGCTCATGAATGTCGTACCCTACGCCTAGTACCGAGAGGTACTGATCGTAATTATGGACCGAATGGCAAAAAGGGCAACGGTCGCGGGTCCGACGTTGTTGCAAATCGCAACAGCGAGGTGGATCGCCAAAAAGACGGTCGGGGTCAGTAGGGGCGCAACGCCCTACTGATCCAGCAACCTCAAGAGAATTTACAAATCTCTTGACTAAAGTTGCTCCAGACACACAATCATTATATGTCTCTGCATCTGACGGTGAGGCATCCCTCATCACCTTGAAGTTAAAGTGACAAATGATTTGTCACTTAGAGCCCTAGTGGACTGCGGAGCGTCGAATAACTTTATTCGTCGTTAGTCACTAGAGGGTCGTAGGCTCAAATATGTTGAGCGCGACATCCCTACAACGAGGATGATGGTGCCTCTAGCGACAGGCGCATCGATAACAGTAATGAAACGCGTAGTGAAATTTCACTACACGTTAAGAGATTTACAGTACGATGATGATTTCATCGTACTGGATTTGGATGACAAAATTGATGTCATCCTAGGTTTACCTTGGCTCAGAAAATACGAGCCAAGGATCAGCTGGCAGCATCGATCCGTAAAGATGCCTGCCACTTGTTCATCAGATGGCCATCTGATGAACGTCTTGGAGCGTCCACAAGCGTGTGGATGTACTACGAGTGAGTGCGATGGCCTCACTTGTGGTACGGTCGTTAGTACAACCGCACAAGATCACAGTGTGATTACCAATCACAATGTGGAGTCAGCTGCCGGCGGCTGTGTTAATGCACAGGCAGCGCCGAAGGTCCACCACTCGAAAAGGTCGAGTGGATTGGGACATGAATGTACGCTTAGTGGGCGACATTCAAGGAGTATACCGGTTGCCCAGAAAGGACAACACGATGATCCAAGGTCGAGTAGAGAGTCGACCGTAGTGGACCCGACTGTGATAGCGCAATCACACTCGGAAGACGTTGAGGGAAGAGGTCCCCACGTATTTGAGGAGAAATCCCCTCAAATGGTAGAAGTTACTAGACTTCTA